>NW_022203180.1:0-2060 GCF_009176525.2 Contarinia nasturtii | reverse complement strand
TACTTGGTTAGATGTTTTCACTTTAAGCAGAGAAAAGTAACTGAAGAGAATGTATGATGTACCCATTTTTATATCCGTGCGAGAACTCATTAACGATAATTATACGAAAATAACAACTCAATAACAATACGTAATACGTATTCGAAATGTCAATCGAACTAATTAGTAAATATTAATTAGAGAATTGAACCGAAATTTACTGAACGAACCGGAGCAAGTGGAACAATATATATTGAAACTCACGCTCACAAAAATGGCACGCTAACCAATAGTCTATGGCTGAGAAAAAACTGACTAGATCTTCATAGTTATCCGTAGCGGCGCTAGCTGTGCTACAGTTTTGCATTATATCCAGTCCCTTATGGAACATAATTGCAGTGTGTTTTTTCCAAAAATAATATAGGATCATTTTCAATCTACCATTTTTGAAGACTAATTTACACCTTAAATTTTAATGTAATTTTGTTGATACTTTCTACTGTTTAAACGAACAAAAGAGTAAGAGAGTGCAAAAATATCTCTCTCCTTCATTTTACTTTTCCGCACACATAGTGTAAGGTGAAAAGTATTGTAATCGGTCAAAATTTTGAAAACTTCAGAAACATGTTTTCTGGACGTTCCTGAGGTCAGAGAACCCGAATCAGGCCGTTTTGAGCATGGTTTTTGTTAATCTGTACGTCTTACGTTGTACGTCGTACGCAAAATTTGTTAGCAAGATTGCGCTCATCGTAGAAACTTAATTCAAAATCTGACTTAACAGGATGATTGGGGGTCCCGAGGAATAGAAATCATTAGCTTTTGAGCGACTTAGGTTGATGGAAAAAAATGTCATGCCTGGAGTGATACCTATGAAAAAGAGTCCAATTTTCGTCCAAAAGGCATACTTAATGTAGACTCAAACACTCAAAAATATGTATTGGGGGGTTTTTTGGCACGAGAAAACCAAATCCGAGGTTAGTTTTGAGATACAATCAATTTTTGATACAGTTTCCTTGAAAAAATCACAAAAAAATTGAATTTTTGTATGGGAGCCATGCCTGTATGCTACCTTAATGACGTGAAACTTTGCACAGACTATTTTTTACACAACAAAATAACATTTTGAAAGTTTGAAGAGATTTTAATCAAAATTGGGGGTACCTGCCATACAAAATTTTCACGAATATTTCGTATGGGAGGTACTCTTAATTTTGGTTGGAATTTCTCCAAACTTTCCGAATGTTATTTTTTTGTGAAAAAAATAAGCTGTGCAAAGTTTCACGGCATTAAGGTAGCATACAGACATGGCTCCCATACAAAAATCCAAATTTTTTGTGACTAGTTGTGAAAAGTGTTTCAAAAACAATTTTCATGACAAAATTAACGTCAGACATATTTTTTATAGTGGTTTTGTTAGAAAATAGAATGCTTTCAAATGTCTTCCAATTGGTTCATCATGAAAGTGTGAAAAATCTTTTCTCGATTTCTTTCTGCTATTAAATTAAAGAATATTTCGAAGCCAAGGTTCATGGCCTGGAAATGCCTATGTAATTTACATATAAACGAGTGAGACTCAAACATGTTCTTCTTTTTCCATCGAATATACCAGTGGCGCCACCAATTTTACATATAAGCGCATACAAAATTTTCAATATGGCTGCGCCCTTGAGAGAGAAAATATCGTCTCATTCATTTCCGCCCCATGCCAAGGTTTGAACATATTTTTTGGTCTCGAACTTTACGCCGCTTGAAAGGCTTGAAAAATCGAACAAATATTATTTTGAACTTGCTTAATAAAATACGCAACTACCACCGTGCGGAAAAGTTCGTCTTACTCCCGTAAGACTCTTTATTTAGTTTTTATAATTTTATTGCTACTAATAAAATGTTTTCTTGTTTGTTGAAAATGAGATCGAAGTCGAAACTATAGTTATAGAATTGTAATTAGGAACAATTCATCATAAAAATAATTCGTAATTAGTCTATCTTAATGCTTTCAAAATGGCTTCTTCTTGTTGTTTTTACATTTTATTTGTTGAATAACTTCAAATCTTCAGAGGAAATTCTTCAAATTCAGTCGT
>NW_022203179.1:0-19649 GCF_009176525.2 Contarinia nasturtii | reverse complement strand
CATAATATTCGGTATTTTATCGATCTTATTCGCGGAGACTATCAAACATGTAGTTATTTGTTGTTAAAATATCATATTTCATACATCTAGACATTTTTGTGAAAATCGAATTTTGGTACATTTGGTCGATTTTTGGTGGAATAGCCATCAACAACGGTCGATATTTTGTTACATTTTATTTGGCTAGTCACATAGCATATTTACAGAGTCATTGGAGTACATTTTGGCCCATAAAATACTTCAAATGTTAAAAGTAACATTTTTCTGTCATTTTTGGCCATTTTTGGCCATTTTTGCACTATCGAAGGCCATATCTTGAAAACAAGAATTTTCTGGAATATGAGCTATGCGGCATATTATAGCTTAGACTTGGGCCTAAAATCGGTGAAATTTTCAAAAAAACCTTGAGCTTGTTTTCGAGGTAATTTAAATTTAAGTAAAAGATATCTAATAAATACATGTTGTGGATCACAGTGCGGAAAAGTTCATCTTACGGATGTAAGACATTTTATTTGCATTACAAATTATTCCTTGGAATGTTAGCTGCTGAAACTAAAATCAGAAAAATCTATTTCTAAACACATAGTTTATTATTTTTTCTGCGGCAAATGAATCATTTGAATTGAAATACAAAATTAAAAGTCTCAAAAGATTCATATTATGTGGTGGAGTGTGGAATCTACTCATAAACTTTCTATTTAAAATGAAAATGACCACCAAAACGTTACATTTTTCAACGTTGAAATGTAGTAAAAGCGGTAAAAAAGCGTTTTTTGTCTCTCTAATGTTGATTTTACGGTCTTTCGTAGCGCCATGTAGGATTAGGTTTTGTACCAGTTGTGGCCAAAGAAATTTGCGATGTAATAGATGCACGATTTTCATTTTCTTCATAAGCTGGTGGAATGCAGTTTGGTGATTAATTTTGTGTTTCGAATGTAGATGAAACAGTAAAATGTGATGATGTTCGTACATGCATTGACTGGTTTTCATTCGTATTCAAATTGGGAACCAATTGATTTGGCATTATTGCAATTTTATAATAGCTTGGCGGTGGTTGTTTTTTCATACTTTGTGAGAGTGTTTCTTCATAGTCCGGTAATACCTAAAAATGGCCAAAAAAGGAGTTTTTGAGAATATCACAATTAGATGAAGAGATAACAAATTATTTATATTTTAAGAATAAGGCAATAATCACATAAATTTAAATTTTGAGGTTTAGCGGTGACTTCGTAGATTAAACAATTAAACGACAATAAATAAAAATTAGCACATTACATCCCATCGATCAATTCAAATTATAATGAAATGACAAAAATTACTTTAAAGTTTAAAACTGTACAATTCAGACATTTTGGATGATTGATGAACGAAATTGTCGATTCCATGCGGCTTTTTTCGATTTCATAATTCATTGTTCTGAAGTTTCACAGATCATCTGTTACTACTATAAATCTCAATAAATGTGGTAAAGACTTTCAAAAAATCACAAGTCTACCATTATTATAATAATAATAGTCACCGGTAATAGGGTATTATGACGTGCAGAAATTTCTGGAATGATGTATGGTAACATTGCAGGCTTATATGAATGAAGCTGCCATATCGTCAGATATTTATAACAACGCCAAAAGATTCCAATAGCATTTTTCGTTTTTTTGTTTATGTTGTTGTTTTTTTTGCTCATAACCATTTCAACAACGATACAATCGAATGAAAATTGAAAGAATCACCAATAGATGGCGCATCGTCTAGTTGCATATACATCACCAATAATAAATGCAAAGTGTATTGGTCATTGTTTCAGATTGTTTTAATTGTGCGCAATCACATACACATACACATACATAGTAGCAGCTAGTTTGTCGGCATTGTTATTAAGAAATGTCAAATGATCATTCGCATTTACACAGCGAGCTCCAATTGGATTAGTTGAAATAATTTAGTCTCAAAGGGGGAAAAAAACCGTAATTAATTTTTAGTGTGCTCAAAATCAGATAAAACTCAATAATTATCGAATTAATTCATATTTTGTCGTGATTTCAAACAAATTGATAACAAATTGGAAAATATTCTTTACTTCAAGAAACGTGTTTGATAATTTCATCAACAATCAATTAAAGAAAGTGAGACGCAATTGTCAATCAGACCAACGGAACGATTTTTCAATTTTTCCTGTGCATTAATTCATCCAAGTCCCAAAATAAATCTGGTAAATTCATGTTTTGTCGTGTTTCGAAAATAAATTATCGCTATTGATTGCAAATTGATGAGTATTTCTAAATTGATTGGTGGTTTTCGGAATTTTTCGGCACGTGTTCAATTTTTTTTTCTTTGCTTTTTGAAGTTTGGTTATGTTCTGTTCCGCTTGTTTGTTGTCCAAGATCTTTCTTCGATATTGTACGAATATGTATCGATTTGTTTCTTTTTTTTCCGCATTTTATAATTAAGGATGCGTCCGAAGCGTACTTGCGTTAATGAAACGAATGAAAGAATTCGAATATATTCTGAATGGGCCAATTCGCAGCGTCAACGACAACCATTGAATGTGACTGTGGACAATAGTCAACAAACTGAGCCGGCACAAGAGCATGTGGATGTACAAGACGAAGTTCATCAATCGATCGATATTCAATTTGAACAGTGTACACCATGCACAGTTGGTTTGGAAGTCATGTCACAGAACGATTCTGGAACTCAGTATTTCAATCGATACCGAGCCACAAATACAACTGGATCAAAAAGACGAAAAGATAAATAGCTCGTTGTGTTGTGTCTTTCGTTTGATTTTTTTCTTCTTCTTATTTTGATTCTGAAAACTTTCATTTTTGATTTCTATACAGTCATTGAATCGGATGATGATGATGATGTTGTCGACGCACACAGTAATGTCATACACACACCTAGCTTAGTTTCGTCACAGTCTTCGACACAATCGAAACGCGTACGATTCGATCAAAACAATCGACAGCAGCAGCAACAACACTCAAATTCGTTAAGCCGCCATTCACCGATCCACCAAAATATACAAAACGCCAGCACATCGTCAACACAAAGTCAAATCGAAATGGAATGTCAAAATGTGTTTTCTTCCATGACAAGAATAATAGCTTCGACCGCAGCACATCGTCAAATCGGTAAAATATTAAAATCGCTTAAAATTTATGCCATTTTTCCATATAAAATCTCAAAAAAAACTATTTAGCGAAGTAATTTTTGATGTGGCGATCGTGAAATCATTGCTTGCCAAATTATCGATCGAGAGAAAGACGATACGGGCGCTGTGAAAGTGAAAAGCGTACGCAATTTTAAAATATCCATCAAGCAATATCATTGGATGACGAAATTGCCACAATTCAAGAAACAACGAGATCGACTGGTTGGTACGCTTGAAGACGACAGAGCCGACGATCGTGAGCGCATCGAACGGGAAACTGAGAACCATGTACAGCCGAGCAGCAGGACGAACGATTTTGAAACGTACGCCGACTATGTGTACGGCAGCGAAGCGTATGTACTGACTAATTTTTTGCATTGGATTGAAATCCATCCAACCATTGGTGAATTGGTGCGAATGATTGTGGCACAAGGGCATGGTAAACATACATTTGTGTTTGTCGGCAAGGCGCCGTTCACCCATGCAAAGGTTATGTACGTACAAGTGTTCGTTTGCTATTCAAAGCACTCGAACAACATCCACAATGTCCCGTGCGCTACGTGGATGAATATCGAACAACAAAATTATGTAGCCGTTGCTTCAATGTACTGGAAAATGGTTCGAAGAACGGCCAAAAGACAATGATAACTCGATTCAAAGTGTGTCGCCAGTGTAAACCATCGCCAGAAGCACTGCCCGATGGTGGTTCATTCATTTACAGCCACAAGAATTCGAAACAATTGAAGAAGCAGAAAAAATATCGACCACGGTATTCGGACGAAGATGGCCGCCAGCCAAAAGTCGAACTGAAACGCTTCAATATGATCGATGGAATGCTTGTGCCAGCTGCTGAAAATGCTGCGATATTATCAGTGAAGAGGCCACGAACACATTTGCGACGTCGGCGCATAGATGTCATCACATGGAAATACATACGAAACCGTGATGATATTGTTGATACGACAAAAGTCCGTTCGGTTACATTAAATCGAGACACTAATGCCGGTACACCAATATTCAATTTTCATCGTACATGTATTTAGGTCATTATGAACTGTTGGGAATAAAATTGCCAGATGCATTCACAGTCGATGCCGAGACACAAAACCAACATACAGAGCGACGCTTCAAAGAATTTGATGAAAATAAGCATAAAAAGCAACAAAAGGTAATATATTGTGTGCGATTGCATTATTTGTTGAATACAATTTTCGAATTCATGTGATGTGTAAAGTGAATTTGATTATTTTGTTTACATTTCAGTATCAAACATCAAAAAATTCCAATGAAGCTGAATACGATTCGGATCAGTCATGGTGGTCGATTTGAGCAACAGTGAATTGTCTGACAACAGTGATGATAGTAATGATAGCGGTAGTGGTAGCGACGACGATGGCGAAAACTGAGAATAGCATCGTTCACACACTACACTCGCTCATTCAACAAATCAACAATCAATCAATCAACAAATAAATGAAAAATTAATTTAGTTTAATTTAAGGAACGATGTTAATAGTTCTTATCATGAAGTCTGGCTATTCAGCGTGGACTTTCGTATTATCTACCTGATGGCTCTCGTCGATGAATAGATCTTAAGTAACACAAATAACCAGCAGCAGTCAAACTAAAAAATATATTTGAGTGAATAAATCTTAATATACTGGTCAAGCCAAACGTAGTATCAATAAAACTTCTCATGTTGTCACCGAAGGGTATGTCACATTCTGTGAATTTCCTTTACAGTACTTACGTTGTTATTGCAAAATCAAATAGTTGAAGACAGAAGAAGGGCAGTAAATGAGATGGCTTATATTTAATAGAACCGTAAATTAACATCAATGAAATAGCGATCATACAAATGCAGCCCAAATCAACTTTCTCTGAAAAAAGAAGAGATGTGGAATCATTACATTACAAGATTACATACGATAATTAAGCGAATAATCGCGATAAAGTAATGGAGTTGGAAGCGTCTCCAATCGAACGTCATAATCATCATGACCATTTTCAAATTCCTTCATCATATATGGATTTCGGATTATTGCAGCTAATATTCCTAATGTCAACACGTTTAAAAACTGTAAATAATAGACATAGATTTAATGACATTTATATTTTAAACAATTATAAGATGAAAAATCCCAAATGATTAATATAATTTCTCTTATAATATTTAATATAATTTCTTTTTACCAAGTGCCACATTCCAATCATAACAGTTGCAGTTCGAACATGAATTCCAAAACAGCAAGTCCATTCATTACTTCTTGATGGTCCCATTTTCCCATTTGGCATTTCATAGAATTGTAAAACAGTGCTAAGTAATTAAATTTGAAACAAACCGAAAATCATTTTAAATTTTCTATGTTTACGTAAATTTATTTCAAATGGCTTTGAATTTGAAACCATACAACTTGACGTGCTTGAACATCAAAATTAATCTATAATCTTGCAAAAAAATGTCTATAAAATATGCAACTAAAGAGTTAAATATATAAATATTGAAAATCGCAATAAATCCCATGTGTCTTAGGTTTTCTTTTTTTCTTTCTTATTAAGAGAAAATTTGAAAAAAAAACAACTTTCTTAAAAATGTACATTTTCTGTAAAACTTGAAATGTACCTATAAATATATCAAATTGTTCTAATATATATGTTTGTTTTAATTTAGTTGAATTTTTATACACGCACAATAAATTTTCTCTGATTTTAAATTCAATATGAATGTCACTCGATTTCCAGGGAATATATGATAGCTTTCAAGACTTTTATGTTATTGTGTGTTGTATGTGACTCATGAACAACTTCAGGCCATATGAACCATGACTTCATATGTAATTCAACATTTGTTTATAATTATCACTGCAAGAGTTAGAGAACAAAACTCGTGCACAATAAACATTTATACAAAATTGAAAATATTGTATAAATTATAAATATCTAATACTTTCATCCCATAAATTTACTTTTAACGTGTAAAAAATCATGGTGTTAACACGAGAGTAATGAATTTTTCTTCTTCGATTATTTTCTTCTAATCTTCATACAATATTTCAAGATTATTTTGATTATTTCTATTTTTTCTTTTGTGATTTTATTTCAGGTACCGTATCTGTATGCCATTGACTGTTGAAGAGGTTAGGATTTTTTTATCTTGTATTTTCCATAAAATTTTTCTTGAATTCAAAAAATATTTAACAAAATCAGTATCAAGTGGGACAATTGTATATGATTGCGAGACATAGCTATGAACAATCAGGAGATGGTGAAGGAGTTGAGGTAATTGAAAATCGTGATTGTGAAGATGATGAACATGGAAAAGGCCAATATACAGAAAAACATATTCATTTGTCAACGTAAGTCGAAATTAATTTGATGTGAAGATCAATTATTTGAAGTATTACTTACCACTTCATTATTATTCTCTATTATGACATAAATGAATTGCAGTTGATTAAACTAATTTATTTTTTTAGTCGGTTACCATATTGGCTGCAGGCCGTTTGCTCCAAGGTAAAAATAACTCTTTTATTACTGAAGGATTGCCATTGAAAATTAAGAAATTATTGTAAAATTAAGAACAGTTTGCAAATGAACTGGAGATAGCAAACAGTTTGGTGAAAAATTGAGATTTAGAGTGTGGTAACAGCATCCGAAAAACGTACAACTATGTGTTGCAGTCTGCAATGGAGCCAAACTGAAAAATCAAAGCACAAACCGAAAGTACAATGATAAGCATTTGTTACATATCTTCTGTTGTAAATTTGAATTGATGATCGCGATCCACTTGGATCTGAAGGCATGTGCGTCAAAAACTTTCAAACCTGGCATATAAAGAAAAGTAGTTCAAATCGTTCTTGTGCTGTAATCGAAGTACGAACCATCAAACGTGCCGCCACAAAAAATTAGGTCGAAATCCCTTATTCAACGTTAAGAATTCAACGTTAATTAGTCATCACTCATCACTTCATCACTTCGAAATCCTTGGCTATAGCCCGAGGAACAATTGTTGGCACAAATTCATTCATTATCGGGCATATTCTGACGGTCAATATTGGGTGGGGTTGGATTTGTGTGTAGTTTCAGTCAATTTTACCGTCAAAATTGAAAGGAAAAAAAAGAAAAAAACAATTCAGATTGAATGCAAAACTAAACTATCAATTCAATAAAGTACTCACCTACGGGTTCTTTTATATTCCGCACAGCCCTAAATAGGGACCCGTACTGCGGTCAAGGGTACAATACAAATCCTTGGATTTAAACTATTCACGCCTAGTAACTAACAAAATTGTTAAAATATTCTTCTTATGATTATTGTTGATTTTATGCTGCTATCAGTTGACATTGTTCGCATGGTGTGGATTGTCAGGTCTCTTCAACGAATCGGGCAATGGTATGCCAAAAAGACGACACATTCCTATAAAATCAGAAACAAACACAAAACATTAATCAATTAATATGAACACTGAATACCAAACGCTCTGCTCTCTATTCTCAATTTAATATTAATACAATATACAATTATGCACATACCTTTGAATAAAATATTCTTTGCGGCAACAATGTCACGGTGCCAAATGACTACGTGCTCAATCATGTCTTCTGGTGCAGCATCACCCAATTCATGGTATTCTCGAGTTAATGACCAAGATTTGAAGATAACTTTTATCTTTGGCACTAAACGCTCGATGTTCCCACGATCTGGATTGATTGCTCTCTCTACAATTCGCTCTTTCTTAAGCTCTTGTCTGCTCAAATTCGTCACAATTATCGGTGGTAGTCCAACAATCGGTTTTGGTATGCAATTTCGACAAATTTTGAATCGATGATTTTTGGTTTCTCTTGGAAATCGCTCGTGACAATTGGCACACGTTATTGATGTACCACATTCATCTTGAAAACTGACCTTTGTGTGCTCTGGTTTCTTGAAGCTGGTCGCCAATTTACGCGTTCCTGGGCATCTTCTCCGCTTCTTTATGCCCCATGGCCGATTTGGTGCCATTTCTCCAGCACCAATCCAAATCCAAGACGGTTTGTTGTTCGTTACCCGCATGGCAACTTTATCACTTGTTTTGGTAGCCTTGATGTGGCGATCGAGATCCAATCGTGCATATTTTCGAGTCGCATATGCTTGCATTCCCATTCGTAGCATTTTGATGCAATGCAGAATGTACGCTTTCCATGTGGATCCACGCGGCGATGGTATCACTGGGTACGACTTGAAATCCATTTGTTCTTCTTCAACAAACCACCAGGTCAATCGATCTGCCTTTCGATCTCTCTTCTTCTGCTCGGTTTGCCAATGAAATCGTGGATTGGATATTTTAATGTTTTCCTGTTAAATAATTACGTCAAATTTCAATCACGTTCCGAAAAAAAAATGTAATAACAAACTTAATTTACCTCAATGTTTGAATTGATATGGCGGCGCACAACGGCCACCCACGTTTTCTCGTTAGGATCGATGGCACTAGCATATGTCATGTTGTTAAATGTGGCCCGCTCCGAATTTTCCACCCAAGCCTTCGTTGGCTTCTCGTACAATATTGACACGCAAACACTATTGGTGATGATTTGCGAGTGAAACCGCTTCTGCTTGCCGATTTGTTTGATTTTATCCATGTCGAAAACCAAATTCCACAATTCATCTCTATGGCCGTTCATGTAATAGTCCAGTGTGTATTTGTTCATTCGATTGGTCAGCGGATTGCGAGAACTGGGCACCACTCCTAGTACAGTGTTCGCCAAATAATACATATCTTTCATATCCAATCGAACGTTTTTCAGTTGGAATCGGCATAACGGGACAAGTGCGAAATTGTTCACTTTTGGCGGTCGATTGTTCGTTATCAATCCATCGCGACGGAATGCATGCCATTGTTGTGAATATTGATGAAACACTTCGATTTAGCGTTGCATTTGACCGAACATCCACAGTGATTGGAACCAATTGTCCTTAACGAACTCATTGACATTGACCGGAACCAATTGTTCATTATGAACTTTTTGACACTGCCAACCGATTCTTCCCAGTTCATACAATAAAATTTTCATCTTATTTGTTCTCTCTTCATCGCCATGTGTCAGATCTTTGTTACTAGTGGCGTACACTTTTGCGATTCGTATATCGATGCCGTCGAATTTTGATCCATAGTATTGATGGCCATTGATATTCATGTTATAATACCAGCGTTTCATTTGAAAAAACGATTCAACATGTTCTGAACAATGAGTGTTGAGATTGGTCTGATTATTTCGAATGTGATCTTGGTAGAAATAATTAAAACCATTTCCCATGCATTCTTTATCGGGCCATTCAAAATTCTCAACACCGAAGTGTGCCTCGACAATGTTACGAAAAGCTGGCGACATTAGTTCCTCTCTGTCGACTTTATCGGCTAAAACACCGTTAAAGCACTCGATGAAAAATGTTTTACCGTTTTGTACAAAAAATTGTTGGTTCCCATCATCGATGGCTTCTTGAATTTTATACAATGCTAACAATGATGCCAGTGACGAAATCAGTGTCATTTTGTAGCTTCGATGATCCAAGAACTGAATCACTCTGTCGCGATATTCTTCCCGTATGATTGATTTGACGCCTTGTTTTATGACTACAAGGTTCTTAATGTCGTCTTTCCTTTCGGGTGGACTGTATAAATGAAACGAAAACAAAGAAAAACATACACACTTATTTAAAAAAAAACTGGTCACAAAACAATATCGCGAAATTGCATCGAAAATCCAATGAAAAAAAAACACAGAATAAATATTAAGAAAAACACTGCTTACATATTAAATTGATCCTCTCTTGATCTTGTTCTACTCATGGCTCAATCGATCATTCACAATTACCGAAAATTTTCCGAATATTATGAGATAATTATCACTAAATTGAATGCAGAAATTGTCGTTTTGTGATTGTATTCGATTTAAATTCGCTGAACTATGTTGACTTCATGGTGATGTTCTTCCTCATCGAAATTCTAATAGTTTCTGAAGAACTACTCAATATTTGCTTTGCTTTTATACTATTTTTATTAATGAATTTGATAGTGAGAATAAAATTTGCTGCTTCGTACTTTCCGAATGTTCTGTCAATATTAAATAATGAAAACAAAATCAAACGGAAAATAGACGGCAAAATTCATATCGAAGACAAAAATCGAAACGGGATTTATCTAATATAACAATAACTCTGATGGTATACGATCAAACGAATCCATTGGAAAACACTGCACAAAAACTAATTAACAATAGTTTAATTCAATATCGATGTTCTCTTTCTGAATGCTTCGCAAAATTCGTCGCATATTCGCATATATATTTTAAAATCTATGCGATCCAAATTACATAATGACCGAAGTTGAACGTCATCTTTCTTCCGCATTAAATCTTCTCGCATCAAAACCGCCGAACGAGTTTCCAGTTGATTTGGAATACTTACTGTGGAGGTTTGTGAATGCTTTGTTGTTTGCAATATAAAACAAAGTCAAACGCAAAATTTGGTGTGAATAATCCATTATTCTTTGCAAACACACACAACAATTCGAATTATATGAAAGAAATTTACTGTCCAAATGAATAAAACTAAAAACACGATCACGACTTGTCTCTTGAGTATGCAAAATTACTGTGAAACGTCAAATTGTGAACGAAATGTGACAATATTCGGTTTCGATTTGAATTTGATGTGCACACAATCGAGAACATTCGGGCATACGCAGTATGACTTATTAAAGAAGTATTGAAAGAGAGTGATAGAGCTATATACATTGTGGCTTACTGTTTAACAAAAGCTGATTTTTTTAAAGATGTATGCAGTCCAGCCGAAATGTAAAACTTCACAGAGTGTTTACTCAGTGAAAAATACAAATACACCATACATTCAATAAAGCGAAAATCGTCATGTTTTAAAAATAAACAATAATTTGGTTTCGAATTACACAATGCTGACGTATCTTCTCTTCTAATACACTTCTGTATTATTCTGATCCGTGTTCATTTTTTGCTTTGAAAAAATATCATTGACTGGATGTAAATAAAATACATGCATATAATCAACTTTCCATTGACACGAAAATGACCACCAAAATGGGTCAAAGCGTTACATTTTTCAACGTTAAAAAAGGTGAAAAACGTTACAAATTGGTTGCTTGGCTATTTTTTATTCGAAAAGTGGAAATACTAGCTGAAAGGCAGCCCCATTAAATGCAATATATGGTGAATTTGAATCACGATGCAAATGCTAGTACTTGTCTAAATATGCACTTGTGAGCTGTCATGTGAAGGAAACATTTGGTGAAGAAAAAAATCCTTATTTTTCTTCTTCTTTCTAACGTAATTTAAGGATCAATTAAGCGACGGCAGTTCGCGCGAGTGACGAAACCACATTAGTGTGTTGAAAAGTCGAACTCGCTATATATACACGTAATATACGAAATCCAGACCTAGAAGGCCGTTGGCCCCGGTTAATGTATGGTTGGAAAAAATATCAAAGTTCGAAAATTGGTCATTCTGTCTTCAAAATATGGTCCTTTCAAGAAAAGGATCAAAATTCAGTTTTTTTTACCATAGATGGCACTAAATGAGGTCATTGACCTCTGAAATATCGATATTCGGATTCTAGAGCTCAATACCTATCCAACGACCTCCTAACCGCCAAAATCGATCAATACTTTCGAAAAATTCCGTATTTTGAAAATTTCATATGAATCTTTATGAAAAATCGAAATGTCTGTCTGTCTGTGGCCAATTTTGCGTTGTTGTGTTTGGCCGCCATGTTGGCCGTGGCCGGCCTCCAAAAGTCACTTTTTCACTTTTTTCCCCACGGTCACCGAGGCACATACACTTGACACCCCCCAGACATATGCACCTCGTTGTAAAGATCTTGAAGTGAGCTATCGAATGTGCCATTTGTGGTCCAAAAATTTCAAGTTGGAGTGGCCAAATTGCAAAGCGCGACGATGACAAGCAACGTTGACAGTAGCGCCATGGTGCGGTTGCCAGCGAAACTAAAAAATTGCATAAATTTCGATCGCTTAAATCAAAAATGGTACAAATTTGTGCCACTCAACATAAACAGTGACAACCATAATGAAGTTGCTGCGTTGCCCAGCTGTCATTGTCGTCGTGCTTTGCCAAAATGGCCAAAAACCAAAAAGTTACCGTTTGGCCGGCCACATAATGGTCATTAGCTCGAAAACTAGCCTTTCTTGGTCACTTGAAAATTTCACCGATTTTCAGGCCCAAGTCTAAGCTATAAAATGCCGCATAGCTTATATCCCTAAAAATTCTTGTATTCACGATATGGCCTTTGTTACTGCAAATATGGCCAAAAATGGCCAAAAATTGAAGTTTTAAGTTTTATTTAAAGTATTTTATGGGCCAAAATGTGTTCCAATGACTCTGAAAATATGCTCTGTGACTAGCCAAACAAAAATGAACAAAATATCGACCACCCACTACAAACCCGTGGAACAAGTCGACGACAGCGCTTTGACAGGTGGACCACGCGAGAAACTTATCAATCCCTATTAGCAAAACTACACTTGACAGTTATTGTATTGAATTTTGTACGGGATTTATTTATTATATAAATATAAAAAAAAAACAATGTGAAATGTGAATAAAAAAGATAAAAAATTAATGTCGTGACGAATTATGTAAAAAAATAAATATTATATTTCAATTACTCAGCGGAAAGTATGCTTGAATACGCGTATACCGCTGCAAAGCGGTACCAATATATACAAGCACATAAAGGTCGACCCGTTTTAGATAACATTTCTAATTTTTACACCTAATGACGGCTCATTATTTTTGTTTTTATTTTATTAATAAAACTAAATTAAAATTGAAATTAAATTAAAAAATGTAAGTTTTTTACGAATGCGATTGCGTGGTTTTATTGCTCTGCTGTTCAGCAGCAGCAGGAACATATGGAGGTTAGGTGTCCTCCTGAGTCAATTTTATTGTATTATTTTTTTGTAGTTCGTTTATTTAATGCACGTTTGAAAAATTAACAAAAAACAAATGAGGAAAATTGATTTATTGTTTTATTTTATTTAAAATATTTTCATTTATATGTTTCATCGTTGTTCCAAATTTTTTGATATTTGTATCAAATGTGGAACAAAAGAGCGAACAGAAAATTTGAAACAACGATGAAACTTATAAATGAAAATATTTTAAATAAAATAAAACAATACATCAATTTTCCTAATTTGGTTTTTGTTAATTTTTCAAACGCGCATTAAATAAAAGAACTACAAAAAAATAATACAATAAAATTGACTCAGGACACCTAACCTCAATATATTCCTGCTGCTGCTGCACAGCAGAGCAATAAAACCACGCAATCGCATTCGTAAAAAACTTACATTTTTAAATTTAATTTCAATTTTAATTTAGTTTTATTAATAAAATAAAAACAAAAATAATGAGCCATTAGGTGTAAAAAATAGAAATGTTATCCAAAGTGAGTCGACCTTTGTGTGTTTGTATATATTGGTACCGCTTTGCAGCGGTATAGACGTATGAAATCACACTAGCCGCTGAGTAATTGAATTATAATATTTATTTTATTCAACATCTAGAGTAAATTTCATTTCAATGCTTCGCTCAGCACCAAACAGCATGTTCGACTAAAATTAAATGAGAAATTATATTATTATGATCTGTTGTGGCTATGTGATTTAAACTTGTTTGTGGCTGTTCCTTTTGATCAGTTGCTGTCTGTTAGGTTTAATTAATGCTATTTTTTATATCTTGAAGTACTCATTATCGAATTTTGTAACTTCTTATTTTGATGTAACATTCACACGACTGACTAATGATGTAAAAATCTGTGATAACTAATTTACTTTACACTTCTTGGTGTATAACAAGTATTAAATGTAACACTACTGAAAAGATGGGTTTTTTAACGAGGTCCTTTGGACACTCTTTTTTACCCCAAAACTGTATGAATTCAGCCAGCTCTTGGCGGTGATTTAATAGATAAATAAATAAATTACATAATTCGTTACGATATTAATTTTTTTTATCTTTTTTGTTCACATTCACATTCTTTTCATATATTTCTAAATAAATAAGTCTCCAACAAAATGTAATACAATAATTAATATATAACTTGCTTGACAGCAGATTTCGATAGGGACAACTAATGACATTTGTGATTTGACATCTCGGCCACGGTTTGGCCTGTCTGATATCGACCGTTAATGGCTATTCCACCAAAAATTCGGCCAAATGTACCAAAATTCGATTTTCACAAAAATGTCTAGATGTATGAAATATGAAATTTTAACCACAAATAACTACATGTTTGATAGTCTCCTCGCATAAGATCGATAAAATACCGAATCCACAACAGGCCAAGAGGTTTTTGGAGGAGAAATTTGTTCAATTTTTTAGTTTCGCTGGCAACCGCACCATGGCGCTACTGTCAACGTTGCTTGTCATCATCGCGCTTTGAAAAATGGCCATTATTTCATACGGTCGCTGTGGGATCTAGAATTGACTTAACCAGGACATATGCATATTCGTTGGAAAGTTCTTAAAGTAAGCTCTCGAGTGGTGCCAATTGCGACTTAAAAATTTTATGTGGGGGTGGCCAAATTGATCGTTGGCCGCACACATAACGGCCATTTTTTCGAAAAAGACTGCATATGTTCTCTTGAAAATTTCATCAATTAAAGCCCCAAGTCAAAAAATAAAAAAAATATGCATACCACACACTACAGAAAAAACTACTTTTCTCCATTATGAACCACAATTTATATGATTTTGATCCAAAAATAACCTAAAAATCCATATTTTCATTGTATTTGAAAAAGATTCAAATTCATTTTTCTTGAATCTTTAACATTCAAAATAGCGCTTACAAAACTATTGATATCAAATAAAAAACCTCTATCGAGGTGAAGAACGAGTGACGAAACCAAAATTTGAAACACAAAATTTCTGATATCAATTTTGTGACGAAAATAGTTGGTAGATATATTGTGAATATAATATAAATTTGTAAATTCGGAACGTTGCTTCATTGCATCAGTATGAACTCAAAGTAAAAAGAAGAGAATTTCTGCAACGTTTTATACAAATACAAATGCATATTAAGTTTATATTCACAGTGCACAGAAAATATATCTACCAACTATTTTCGTCACAAAATTGATATCAGAAATTTTGTGTTTAAGATTTTGCTTTCGTCACTCGTTCTTCACCTTGATAGAGGTTTTTTTTGATTTTACTTCTCTCTTCGCTTTGATATTTGATTTATAGTACTGCAACTAGGCTTCATTAACAACTATTATTGATTTGAGAAATACATTGCAAAGAGAAATATGTTCATCTTTCAAAAAAAAAAATTCAAAGACTTTTTGAATGATCGTTGACATTTGTGGTGTGATATATTGAAGACACTGTCTGCTGAGATGCAGAACGTATTCTTATCATTTGCAGAATTTCATGAACGATTTTGACGGTTTTGAATATCAGATTAAACATTGTTTTCACTATTGTTGCAAAAATGTAGAAGTCATCTTTCATCAAGTCTCTGCACAGCTGAGAAAGTTTTTTTTTTTTGGTGGATGGTTACCATAAATTACATCCAAGAAACGATTGAAAATGTTTGATGGTAAAGCAAGATTTTGGATTTTTTCAATGACAAAATGTTAAAGTTAACAAATGAAGAGAGATATGAACTCAATTTTTTGTGGAAGTACTAATGACATTTTATTCTTACAGGACAAGAATGATTTGTTTTCAATGAAATACAAAAACATTGACTGCAAATACGAAATAGAACAGTGAAGTACACAAACGAAGTATATTCAGTTATAAAACAAAATATGTAAAATTCAAATCAACTACCAGATCTGAAAAATTTCAATCAAGACGCCAAAAGTTCAGAAATTACTGATTACACTTAAACCTCATTTTAGATAGTTTTGATGCACACACTTACGAAGAACACAGTGATACATTGATTTCAGTGATTTCATTTAATTTCCAAGAAGTTTTCCTTCACATATTGATTAATTCCAATCATTTCCATTTTTCTTTTCTCATTCACCCCCAGGTTTGCCCGAAAGCATTTTATGTCATTGAAAAATCATGGAACTACTATCCACTTACCATAACAGGTATTGAAGCAACATTTGATGAAAAGAAATGCTCTAAGTAACAATGATATTTTTTCTCTATATGTTTTGATCATCTATTTATACTTGCAATTGAAAACTGAAGAGTATACTGTATGTAGCTAATATCTACTTTAATTTTGACCTTCTAATTAAATATTGTAAATTTCAGTGTTCATTCATACCAAAGTTTCACATATCAATACAATCCAAGTACGAAAATGACAATGGATCACACGATAATGTAAAATTACCCATTACGACTCCGCATTAACGTCAAAGATCTAATTTTGTAATTTAACAATTCCAGTGCTTGAATCTTAGACCGGAACTACTTGAAGTTCGTAGCGTCGATGAGATTGATATTGCATTTGACGAACTGAGCAAACACTACAAACGTGAAGAAGATCCAAAGTTCTTTCAATCGACCAAAACGAAGCGGGGTCCATTAATTGAAGGATGGCGAGATGAAAAACCAATTATGTGTTCTTATAAAGTTGTTCATGCCTCATTCGAAGTATGGGGTCTTCAGACACGTGTCGAAGATTTTATTCATCGTTGTATTCGAGAAATTCTTCTATTGGGACATAGGCAAGCATTCACCTGGATTGATGAGTGGATTGAAATGTCAATGCAAGACGTTCGAGGTTATGAACATCGTTTACAAGATGAGACTAATAAAAAACTGGATAAGAAGCATAGCGGATCAACCTCTAGAATAACCTTTTAGAATAATTTCTTAAAAGAAAAAGTACATATATATATAACGAGATACTATTCGGTGGAGTTATCAAATATATAACCATAATTCGAACATACCTTGTATTACTTAATGACCTGGGAAGATCCCAATAATAAGGGAAACCATCACCACCACGATACGGTGAATCGATGGTAACATATGAGTAAAAAGTCTTTGCACTAAATTCAGGCGTTCACTATTTGAACAACACTTATACAATATTAAATTCATTTTTATTGGTATAAACCTTTATCCATGGGCTATCGAATAGCACATTCACTTTAGATTGAACGGACCATTATCTTCGATTTTTCTCAGTATGCGTCAAACCATCAAAATTATGTTCTGACAACCGTTGTGTCGATTTCTTTCAACTTTCTCTCCAAAGATGGTCCTTTTTTCATGGAAATGTTATTTTTTAAGAAGTGAGCCATTATTATGGTTTTTTCTGATTGCAGAGCACAATTTTATCTCTAATTGATAATGGACGTGTAACCTTACGTTACAGCACAAAATTTTAACATAATGGCTCTAAAACACCTTCCTAAAGAAGATCCTACCATACAAACACCCCTTGATCAAAGTTCGGTTTGTCGACGTCTCTAGCCTTATATACGTAGGTAACTATTTAAGTTCGAATAATATTGTACTTTTGGTGTTTTCCGATGCAAATCAATATCATTTTCGTAAAGTTCGACATTTTTTATGATGAACAACCTCAGACGTCAATTGTCATAACTGTTATTTGACAATTTGCTTTGTTATTGTTGTTTACATTTTTTAACTCAGTTACAAAAATGAAATTAACACATGAAAATTTTCGTGCGATGATTTTCTATGACTTTCGATGTGGATTAACACAACAACAGTGTTTCGATCGAATCAGCGTTTGGGGAGGAAGCCCCATCCAAATCCAACATTTATAGGTGGTACCAAGAATTTCGTTGCGGTCATAATGCACTGTGTGATGAGCCGCGTGAAGGTCGTCCAAAATCAGTTATTGTGCCACAAACTATCGATGCTGTCAGAAAAACCGTAGAAGAAGATCGTCATGTAACATACGGTGAGATTGAGTCATCCCTGGGCATCAATTCCACCAGCGTAAAGATTTTGCATGAAATTTAATGCATGAAAAAAATTTTTTTTCACTTACTGGTCATGTGGCGACAGTTCCATTAGAGGATCGACGAACAGTTAATTCTAATTGGTATACCACCATTTGTTTGCCAGAAGTGTTTGGTGAAATGAGGAAAACAAACAAACATCGTCGAATCATTCTTCACCATGACAATGCGAGCTCTCACACATCAAAGCAAACAACTGATTATTTGACCGATGAAAAGATCGAATTAATGCACCATTCACCGTACAGCCCTGATTTGACACCCAACGATTTCTTTTTATTCCCGTACATCAACAACAAACTGCGTGGTCAACGATTTTCTACGCCCGAAGAAGCCGTTGAGGCATTCAAAAACCATGTTTTGGAGGAGTCTCGCGCGGAATGGAAAAACTGTTTTGACAAATGGTTCAAGCGAATGCAAAAGTGTATCGATCATGCCGGAGAATATTTTGAAAAGCAATAAAGACATTTTAAATAAAAAACCATTACGCTTTCCTATATATTATTTGAACTTAAATAGTTACCCTCGTAGTAGTGCCCTAACATAATCAATGCAAAACAGTGTTTCGAATTTTTCAATGCCAATTCATTCAATTATAATTACCATTAAATAATGTTAATTGGAATTTTCAATTTATTTTTTTCAATTCATTGAATTGAATTTTCAATACCATTTACATTCAAGTTGGGAAATGAATTGTACATAGCTAACGTGAAAAGTGAGGTTAATATTTGAATGCTCACATTCAACAACAACGGTTGCTGTGTCAATAAGTTTAAAAGAAACTCGCGGCAATGAAAACAATTTCAATTTTAATTTTTACACATTTTAATTTACATTCAAAATGAGATGACGTCAAAACAATTCAAAACAATCGAAAATAGTAATATGGGAGCCAACTAGAATCACTGCAACTTCACGCAATTGAAATGAATTTCAATTCATTTCCCAATTTGAATGTAAATGGTAATTGAAAAAAATAAATTGAAAATTTCAATTTATATTAATAATAATAACTGCACCGAACAGCCTTGGTGGTTTATTGAAAATATTTTAATTAAATAAATATAACACAATAACATATAATTCAATTTTTATCAAGCATTTTTGAGAGTGTAACTGAAAAATTATTGCTTCTCTCCTTACATGTAAATAATATAATTCTCATAAATTAATTTTGCAACTGCTAATCCATAACAAACATTTTGTATTTATCTGTTTTGCTTTAAATAATTTTCTATTCTTTGTTTAACTGTTGATAAATTTATTTCTAAATCAATTAAACTTTTATCACTGTTTTGCAATTTTTCGGCATAATAATCGTTGAATGATGTAAGCATATAATTTATTGGCTCATATTTTGTGTAATCAGTTCTCCTAATTGGTAAATCAAATAGTGATGTTGCTCTGGTGTCATGTGCTGAATCATAATAATTCATACTGTTTGAAACATAAGTTGACTTTAAATCTCCGTGAATAAT
>NW_022203178.1:0-1625 GCF_009176525.2 Contarinia nasturtii | reverse complement strand
CACTTTCTGAACTCTTCATCTAAGAGCACTTTAATGAATTTAAAAAAAGTGTCCCCTCTTCATGATTCTTTTACCTAATACCCCATTATATGCTTCTAAAGCACCAGTCGTACGTGTGTACATGTTGAAAACGGAAATTTTTTCGGGTCCCTCCTAATGGTAAGGTAAAAAAAAATTCATTGAATGTAATGGTCACATTAGAAAAAAAGAAAACGAAAAATCGCGACAAAAACCTTCTTCAACCACTGGTTTTCAAAATAATTTAAGAAATCAATAAAATTATTCCTGTGATTTGCCAACGCCAAAATTTTTAATTTTGAAAATTCAGGAATAATATCGTCCGAAGGAAGCAGTGGCAACGATAACAATTTATAATAAATCTCCTTCGCTTCTTTGTTCTGATGCAAATATGGAATAAGTTGTGCTGTTTGCATTGCACGTTTCTTAGCTGCCTGTGTGAAATGAAACCAACAACATAAAAGTTTCACATTGGGATATATGACTCTTAACGCATTACGCATAGCAGTTTCAAAATCTGTCATTATTGAACGGCCTTGCAAATTAAATATGTTCTCTTTCACATAACGAAAAATATGCTCATATGCTTTTCTAGTTTTTCGCGACATCAGTATGAATAAAAATGGTGTTGTCTAAAAATAAAATCAATTTTGTTGGTAACATTAGACGATTGATATTTTAAACACGCTTACTAACTCACTTCGTCCAAATATTCATTATAAATCACAAGTAATTGATTGAAAATTCCAAAAGGACATATTTTAAATGTAGCATCCATTAAATATTTACGGAGGTCGACGGGAATTTTCTTAATTCCTTCAATGATGTTATCGGATGCGAAAACCACATATGAAAATGATTTGCTATGATACGTGTGCTTGTAAAATATTTTTGACTGTAGACCTTCAGCATCGGTTCCATCATTCAAGGTCATTCCATAGTGCTTGAGTACATTTTCATTTTTAAAAACATCGATGATTTCTTGGCATGTTATTGGTGACTTTGGGAGTGCGTTATTACTAATTTTTCTCAAATTTTGTCCAATTTTGTTTATACTTAAATTCGTCTTTTGATTTCTGTTGTCAGACAAAAAAATATATAAAAAATTACAAATTTAAAACAATTCAAATCACTACATACTTTATAACATGTTTGTCAAATATTTCTCCAACGGCTGAGGCTTGAGTTCGGGCATTTACTAGATTTTCAGAAGAAGTTCAGAACAATCACTTTTCATGTCGTATTCTACTTTGAACTCGAATCGATTCATTTCTTGAGTTCATTTCAATCGATTCATTTGGCGTTAGATATACTCGCGACTTACAACCTTGTTTGCTATATAATCTACATAGATAAGCAGTATCACCATTGTTCAAATTTCTATTCTTGCCATACAAATGTTTTTCATTCGTGGTATAGATCATTTCAGTACTATCTCTTTTCTTGCCAACTGCTTTTTCATATTTCAAATTGTTTTTGTCTTCCATTTCATCTTTTTCATGTGCATCTTCACTCATAATAGCTGGCAATAAGTCACCATCATTACTTTTGGTGCATTCGTTAACATCTAAAGACAAAAATCGTTTCAATTGACAAAAATTGAATAT
>NW_022203177.1:0-1052 GCF_009176525.2 Contarinia nasturtii | reverse complement strand
AACCACCAAGGCGAAGGAACGCTGTTCGGTGCAGTTATTATTATTATAAAGAATTATAATTAGTATAAGTTTAGTATAAGTTGGATGTTCAGAGTGAACGGATAGATAAAGTTAGGATTGGATTGAGTTGGGTTTTTCTTGATTTTCCCAACTATAAAAAAGACCATTGTAGTTTCATTTAATTAATTTTTAATTCAAGCAGCCTGAGCATACAGAACATTATGGTCATTCGAATCAAAATAAAAAAAAATACAATGGAATATAGTCCACAAAAAAGGTATAAAAATGGATTTGGATTTGGATCGGATTGCAAATTGTTTTTTGCACAAAAAATAATAATAATAAAAGAATTTCACTGGATGAATTCATTATAAAATTATAGTGACTACAATAAAATGGATCAGGATAAAGGATAAAATTGGACAAGTTGACAGTTCGCACAAATGTCAAACCACTGGATCATTATACCGGCATTATTATTGCGAACCGTCATACTAAACAGAAGCCGTAACAACGTGCGACAAAAAAAAATATAGCAAGTGAATTTACGCATAAAAATTATTTTTTAGTATTAATTCAAAGGAATTAACGTGGATAAAACTCATTTACCGAAAAAGTGTTAAAAAACGGTAAGTGAAAAATAATCGGATTATTAAAACTAAAATATTGGATTGTGTCAATTGGATGTTTGCAATGTATAAAATAATTTTTGTTGCATCGGATCGGATCGGATTAAATTCCATTCTAAAATAAAAAGTAAAGGAAATGTTGAAATTTAGAATGAGAAATCAGATAATATCATTTGGATTGGATAAATAGCATTCGGTTTGGATCGAAACAGAGACAAAATAAAATTTTGGATGGATTTTGATTATGATGAAATCAACAAGTGGCTAAGTGTGCATTTACCGTAAGGCAAAGTGTACAGTCACGTTTCGATAGGATTTCATGGATACACGATGTTGCTGTAAGCACCGATACAGTCATCGCGTGCATTCGTATTGGATAAAAAGACATTATTGTTAGCAGAAATGTGCAAAATTGTTTATGAA
>NW_022203176.1:0-15003 GCF_009176525.2 Contarinia nasturtii | reverse complement strand
AATTGTTGTCGTTGTGAATACATATAATATATGCCATTGTACGTATTCACAATGACAACAATTGTTGGCTACTTCACAACATTCGTTGGAATGTAAGCATTTACAACACGGTGTTGTCAAAATCATAACCTTAGTTTTGTCAGTGTATATTTCAAAAACCATTTTATTATGATTGCTCATTAGGGTGTTTCCACATGAAAAATATTAAAAAGTGGCTATTATCATTTTGAAGAGCGTTAAATTCTGTATAAGATGATTTGATTTTTGATGCTGATTGGTGGCCGATGTCACTTCCTGGACTAAAAACACATTTGTAAATTGATTTCATGTCGCATTCACGCCAAAATCTGTAATTGATGAAAATATAAGATTGAACTAAATTAAAAACACTCAAAATAATTTTAATATCAAAATAATTGCCTAAATATTAATGAAAGTAACACAAAAACTAACAATTTTACCACAATAAACCAAAACAATGCAAAATCGCCAATTTTTTGAATATTTAAGCAATAATATTGATACTAAAATTATATTTCATATTTTTAATTTTGTTCAATCTTATAATTTCATTCTGGCGTGAATGCGACATGAAATCAATTTAAAAATGTGTTTTTAGTCCAGGAAGTGACATCGGCGACCAATCAGCATCGAAAATCAAATAATCTTATACAGAATTTTACGCTCTTCAAAATGATACTAGCCACTTTTTAATATTTTCCATGTGGAAACACCCTATTGCTCATACTGTCTATAAGCTAGAAAAACTAAGACACGAGATCCTTTATCGGTACATGCTTCGCATATCGACATCTTTGGGAAAAATCAAATTTTCAGGATATTCTCATTTTCTCGCGGACCAATTTTCTGTGAATTTCGTGGAACCCATCCTCGAATCTTTTGCTCTGATGAGCCTAATATTAACTGAGGACCTATACATCACGGGGGACGGCAGTCCCCCAAGTGACGCAATACCAACCAATGAAATATGTATATTTTGCTTCACTCTATATATACTGTAAAGAAATGAAAATCGATACCGCTGACTTTTTTGAAAAGGGTTTTTGCATATTTTAGTAGTGCTCGGGCACCAAATTAAGAATCCGCAAAAAAAATCCGCAAAATTTGACCGCTAGGTGGCGTTTCAAAAAAAGGTAAATTTTTGATTTTGTCCATTTTTGACCACCCAAACCAGAAACAAATTTCCGAAAAATGGTATATTCGGAAACTGGAGTTCGGGTAGATAGTGTTGAAAAAAAAAATTGTTGGAATCGATCGAAAAGTGTCCGAGATATGATCATGTCAAAAAATCTTACGAAAAACACGAAATTTTTGAAATGGTTTGTTTGTTTGTCGGCAAATTTTTGTCCGCAGTTTTTGATAAATCGCCGGAGACCGATTTTATTCGAAAGTAGATGGAAAACTGAGCATACATGTCTCTTCGAATTTTTGGATTTCGTCGCGCAAGTGCCTGGGGTCTAGGTTCGAAAAAAAGTGGAATGCACTTTTTCAGTTTTTCATCGAATGGCCTACTTTCTGTGCATATGAAAGGTGAGGTAATGATCTATATGTCGTTGGAAAGCTACGAACCTCAGCTATTCAGATCTGACGTCAGATTAGAAAAAATTTCGAAAATGATCGTCAGATGGCGCGGCATGTGTTGTTTTTTTCGAAAAATGACAATGACTTTTTTCACACCGACCAAAATTAAAAAAACTGCACTCATTTTTTTTTTCGTGAAAAACTGAGCGTTTGTTGGGGACTAAATTTGTGATGTTTTGGTGTATGTGTCATATCTGGGAAAATTCGTTCCAAAAAGCTATTTCGGTTCCAAAATTAAAAAAAAAATTCAAAATTTTTCGATGTTTGGAGAATTTCTAGATTATGGTACACGGGGTGTTTTTCCACAAAGATGCGTCATTTTTGGCTCTTTGGCAAGATATTGAGCTCCCCAAGAGCATACAGCGAAGAAATTTTGAAAAAAATTCAGTGGAGATGGTTCAATCCATTTATGACCATACTATTAAAAAATGGGGAAAAATCGATGAAAATCGTAATTTTGTTAAAAAAAAATGTGTGAACAAAGATTTTTTTTATCATAGATCGAAAGAGCACTCAATTTTGAACCAATGTGCACATTTTTTAAAACCAACATTTTTCAAAATTGGTCAAAATTCGAAAAAGCGTGTATTTGGCGGACCACCTTTTTAAGATTTTTTAAATAACCAGGAAACTACACCTTGAAATGATGTTTTGAGGGCTTTATTCAATTGAAAAAAATGAATTAAAACATCGGTGCAATTAGTTTTGAATAGATTTGGTAACCATACTCAGCCGTTTTACATACAACGTTTACACGGTGTATTACAACGCGGTCACCTTGCGGCAGAGCTACGCGTCAGTCGTATGTATTACTTATGTATACTATGCGAGACTCGAACCGCTCACACTTGTATGCGGCAGAGCTATGGTCATCGCTCTATACATAAAGAATATATACGACCGACGCGTAGCTCTGGCAGAGTCTGCCGCAAGGTGACCGCGTTGTAATACACCGTGTAAACGTTGTATGTAGAACAGCTGAGTACATACTACAAATTCACCGTAGAAATTTCTCCTTTTGTTTCGAAATTTTAAAAAACAATTAAAAATGCAACAAAAAAAAAAAATTCGAGAGCAAACATAAAACTCTAATTCAATGTAAAAACAAATGATAAAAGTATGGCAGAAAGCAGAACAAACTTGGCGTGGATTGCAAGAAATCGGTTAATATAAATATTCTTGATTTCCAATGTGATGAATATCAATATATGAATACAATAAAAGAATAGAGAGTAGATTTCAAACAGAAAAATTAATTTTAATGTTAAAACAAATGATATAAGTAAAAAACACTTCTTTGGAAGTTCTCACTGTGACGCAATACTGCACATCAAATCTGAAAATGATCTGATATAAATTTTCAGTGACGCTTGCAATCAAATACACAAACAATTTTTATATTGCGTTGCCTCTCGCATTCTTAGAAAATGAAAAATGAAAATTTCAGTGTGATAATGCCAAGAGGGTAGACGCGAATTATAAAACTTTGAATCATGTGAATGATCACAAAAAAGGAAAAAACGCACACGAACGACCGATCACAGTCGGACATTGATGTTCCTGTCCAGCTCTGATTTGAGTATATGCATCAACAATACCTCAGCAATGTGACAACACAGCTAACCACACATTGTGTGAAGGGATTGGTAAGATTGTAAGAAGTACACAAATGAAGCGCTACCAATTCAATCAGGAACCATACAGATTATTCAAATTTGATGACATCGACATTCGAAACACAATTGAAAGCATTGAGTGAAGGCGATCCAGTTCGAAAATCCAAAATGAATGAGCTGTTTGTTGCGGTGAAAGAACGTTGTTTACCATCATTTGGCGATTATCTCACAATGACTCAATACATCGAGAAAAAGTGGTTTGAATCACTTTATTTTTTCATCCAAATACAACGTGAAATTAGTGAATTCAAGGAACATCGACAGCTGGTGCATGCATGGCTGCGACACAAGAAAAAACCATTGTTGTTCGAAAAACCAACGCAACCACTGCCGCCAAAGATTGGCAATATCACCGTTTTACCGCTATGTGATAATAAACTCAAACACATCAAATTCGATCAAACGGATTTGTTAGCACTATTGGCTCGATGGAAACTGATTCCAGAAGAATTCGGTGGCAAAGATGGAGGAAGTTCTATATATAGCAATAATTATTTTGAAGGAAACCCATACGACGCTTGGAATATTTTATTCGACATGAAGAAAATAAATGAACTCAAAAGACCAAACCAGCAATTTCACCGTATGATTGTGTGCGATAGCGTTTCGGCTTCGGTACTATTCAAAACACCAAAACGTGAGAAGACCGAATTCAATCGCGAACGAATCAAACAAAAACTTGAAGACGGTGATTACACGTATATCATCCCGGCGTGAACACATACTATGCTGGATTTCGTCGGAACATTGAAACTTGTGTCGAAGTGAATTGATTAAATAATTTATTTTATATTAAAGTTTCATATTTTTCCAGATTAAATGTATTGATTGTTTTTATTTTGGTTTCATTAAAGGAAAACATCAAAATATCACCGAAGCAACATCCCGACACAGTTTTGCTCTTTTCTTAAGAACAGTACAATGGTATTACGGATGGAAGGAGCCCGTGTGTGAGTAAAGTTTTCAATTAAAAAAGATGTTTCATATACAATTAATTCAATTGATACTAATGAATGTTGTTTCTCTTTTCCATGTATTCACACCTGAATGTTATTCTTTGGCAACCGTGAAAATAGCTGAAACTACACACAAATCCGGGCCGAAATTCGACCATGAATTTGTGCCTGGTATTACAAATTTTTCCTTGGGAACTTTTTTTATCTAGAGATAGCTTGCTCAGACAAGTTCTATATAAGCACTAGCATGTGCAATACTAGTTTCTTCCGATACTTCTATATTTTTTATACATATGGGACATTATACATATCTCTTGAAAAAGGGTCTCTTAGCAATTGTATGACACTTTAGTAAGAAAGTAGTTCCAACTATTTACCAATAGATGGCGACACATAAAATAGCAACTTCGAAACAAATACGCATTTCCTATACTTATCGTAAAAAATGTAATAAAAAATCGCGTGCCGAGAAAAATAGTAACAATAATTATTATACACTGGGTATAATACACAAATATTAATTTTTTCTCAGCACGCGATTTTTTATTACATTTTTTACGATAAGTACAGTAGATTGCCAAATGTCGACACACGACCAAATGTCGGAATACCGATAGGTGAATTGAAATTAAAAATCGAAAATTCGTTTTAATTGCATTTTTAAAAACAAATTATGAATGATCAATATCAAATCTATATATAATAATCCAAATATTCATCAAAAATCTATTCCTGCTTTCAAAAATTACGTTCAAAAAAAAATTCTATATTTTTATCACTTGTTTACGTCAAAAGTTAAACTATATCATTTTTAGACGAGCCGGTAAAATGCATTTTTTGGTATGAAAAAATAACTACTTTGAAAAAAAAATTATATCTGCGAATTGTAGATACTTTAATTTAGTTATTGAACAGAAATATTGAAAATACAAAGAAAAGCAATTATATTTATGTTCCATTTTTCACTGTACTATTATTCCGGAATAAATAATCCAATTGCCGACACATAAAGCCGCATAAAGCGCCGAACATTTCAAGTGAAACACTTTTGATTTGACAGATGTGGCAGTTATGTATATATTTGGATCATTGTGAAATTCAAACCAAATCAGTGGAAAAACACAATATTTTAAAATATTTTTGCCATTTTACTATGGGAAAATAAATAAAATTAAATATTTGGAATTTTCGATGTTACGACGAAAAAATGATAGCCTTTCGCACAGGGAACGCCGAATGAAACAATGCCTACTATCTCTGTAGTCGATTTATCAACCAATGGGCCGGGCCACCTTTATATTTTGTTCAAAATGTTACAAGGTAAAATATGTTTTTTATGAATGAAATCCTTGCACAAGTTACATAGCAGACTAAAAAAAATCAAGGATTGGGGGGTAATTTCCCAGCAAATTAATCCCTCCTCCCTCCTGTCTGCCCAGCTATGATAAGTTACCTGAATCACCAAAACAAGTGCCAACATCGACTGGACTTATTGTACAAATATTTGTATCGCGAACTAATTCACTGGTTTGATGACCTTTGAATTGTTCACAATTAAAACAAAAAATCAAATTCATTTTCACCTTTAAATTTTTCAATGCAATCCTTCGTGCTAAGTGTTGCCGGCATAATAAACTTCAATAGATCTGACATTGTAGGTTTTTGCATTGGATGCGGTTGCTTGCTACAACCCCAACCCGAAAGAATAAAATTGTTATCAAAATGTGAGCTAGGCATTTTTGGCAATGCAACTGGTTGAATTAAATTTGAAAAAATAATTTCTTCGGTTGTACGCAGTATGGCGAGGTCATTTAGTGATTTTTTTTTATCATATTCTGGATGTGATTTAATTGTTGATAATCTGTAGTAGACACCATCCTTTGAACTATATATAGTTCCAACAACAGCATACCTAGGGTAAATCACATATGGAAATTAATGGAAACACATGATGAAAATAAAATATATAGTCTAAGAACAAAGCATACACTAAATTCGGACTAGCAAAGGGTCCCTGCATACAATGTGCAGCTGATAATATGAACCTGTGGAATAAGGATTATAGTTTGAATTATGCGTGAATAAAAAAACATACTTCTCGTCAGTCATAAATCTATTGAAAATATCGAAAGGAGAGTATGTTTTTATTCAGACATTACTCAGCTATAAGCGCTGAATAACATACTCTCTTCTCGATATATTCAATAGAAATATATTTTCTATTTTTTAACTAATTTTATTTATTTATTATTCGTTCTTTTCTTCTGCGATTCTCTCCTTAGGTAATCGACGATTGCAACAAAGCCATTGCTTATAATTGCACCACCACAAAAATGCCCTTTTCGACTTCGAAGCGATACTTGATAAGAAAATTGTCCCTCCTTCGCATCATTACCACCAAGTATATGAGGATTCACTCTATCGAATTTTTGTCCAAATTCTATATTGGCCACAACACTTACGACATTGGCCACAACCGCCAAACAGATTAAGTTTATCGTCTTCATATTCTACTTGATGAATGAAACTCTCAGAAAAATTACATTCAGTTTTTATTCATTGTAACATACTTCAGATAAAAAAAATTGGTTGATAGTTGGGCTATAGCGACGCAATTGTTTTCAATTTGAAAGTGATTGATTTATTTAAAACGTCAGTCAATATTATCTAATCAGAAAAGGTAATGGGCTTGATTATTGTCTATTATTTCGATGTTTTGTATCAAGTGAAGATGATCTGGAACGGTGCCTGTTATTACGTCTTGGTGATACCGATCGATCACGGGCTGATCTTTTATAACGTTTGTTTTTTCGATCTCTTTCCGATTGGTCTCGGTTTCGCTCCGAACGGCCTCTCTCGGCTCGAGCCGAGATTGATTTGTTACGACCTTTTTCGTCTTTTGACGACGACGATGATGATGATGACAATGTGTGTTGCTTTGATTTCTTTTTTAGGCTACGTTTGGCTGATGTTTGCTTCATTTTCTCGATCTTTTTAAGCTTTTTTAACAATTTCTTCTTTTGTTTGGTGCTGAGAGATTTTAAAAATTCCTTTTCAACTTGTGCTGATTCGTTGTCATTGTAATCGTCATTTGCATTTGCAACAAACTGGTGCAAACGACCCGTTTGGAAGCTTTGTGCACTCATTGCGCCTTTTTTCATCATTAAACCGTCTTCTTTCATTTGTTCTTCCAACAAATTCTTCGATAAAATCTCGTTGGATTCAGCTTCCGAATGTAATTTTCGTGCTTCACTCATAGATAGACTGTACATAGTACATTCCTTGTCAGTATTTATATGACCCCATTTGTGGCATTTAATGCAACGCACATTTCTCACTTGAATACCAAACGGTTGATCACGAATTTCTGTATCGCCTTTACAATAACTTTCACGTGGTGCATTGTATTTACGTTGCCATTCAAATTTATATTCTGGCTCATTGTCGTCTTTTTCACGTTCTTTGCGAACACCAGGTGGTGGCTCGTACATGAAATTCATGCTCAATTTATCTTTGCTATCTTTGCTCAGCATTGCTTTATTTTCATGCAAATCTTGCTCTTTTTCATACTGATTTCGAAGCTCTTCTTGCTTTTTCTTATATGCTTCGGCTTGTTGTTCGGCCATCCATACCTAAATCATTTGTTAAATGAAAACGAAAGCCATTAAAACAATATTTTTTTAAATTAAATATAGGATTACTTACTCGTTTCAGATTATCTCTGGACGCTGGATGGAAGAATTTTTTACACATGTAATTATTAAAACCCTTCCCCATTTCAAATGTTGACCTTTTTAAACCACGGTTGAACTCAAACTATTTCAAATAATTCAGAACGCGTGTAAACAGTGATTTTTTCTAAATACAATTTAATACGTTTTACAATGCATTACGGGTGACAGAACTGTCATTAAAATACATATAATATAATGACTGAAGTTAAAATGTAGTACTTGAAGTTAAAATGGACTAGATCTACTAAACGGAGACGGTCAATATTTTACCACATTGTTCGTTTTCTTTAAAAAAAATTAATTCTTATCATTTATTTGTCCAAGTCGCATATACAAAAATAACCATTTGGCATCCTGTAGAATATAAAAATTAAAATTCAGTTAAAAATTAACGTAACTTCGTGACTTCGTTGATCGAAATTCGTTAAGTATGTATGTATATTTGTTTTTACTGGAATACTTTGATAATACAAAACAGATCTTGGTTTAACAAGCAAATATGAATAATAAAAATAAAGAATGCATAAAAATATTTCGAAGAGGAGAAAAATACAATGGAAATTTATTTAAATTTTAAACGGGACAGCCAATTCAATTCGGTTGATGCCTGAAAATGGAAAAAAGAAAACATTAAGTTTTAAATTGAAAATCTAAATCTTACGCTCAAATAAAAAATAAACAATTTATTCGGAAAGAGATTTGCATAATTTAATTTAAAACTCTGAAGAAGAACTCTTTTATACGTCATTTAATGCATTTAATTTTCTTTATTTGTGGAATTATTATTTTGAATTTTCGAAATGCAACTGACATCTTTCTGACATTTTTCGATTGGCGCGGTGTATATGTGTCAAACCAAATCCAAAGATATTCATTTATATGTATTAAAAATGTGCCCACATTGTGTGACAGTATTGTTAGTATAAACAACTATCGCACCAACCGATTTTGTTTACAATAAAACTTTGTTTTGTTTTCAACAGGATTTCTTGAGAATTATATGAGAGTGTTTGAAGCGTGGTTTGGGCGATCAATTGGTTTTATTGTCATTTCAAAAACGATTTTATGTGTTTTGTGCTGTTCCCTGTGGAATGGATATATTCACAGTTGGTTTTGTGACTGTCTTTGTTTTAATTTCGAAATAACAGAGTGTTGATAAAATAACTGTGAATATTCCAACAACATTTCGATCGGCAAAATATTTGATGTCACATTGGAAATAAATTTCATCATTCGATTTAGAATAAAGAGTCACTTTGTTGAGGTAAGAGGTGATATTTATAATGCGCTCTTCATTACTGTTTCATTTAATTTGTGATAGAAGTGTTTATATCTTATTGTGTTTGTGATCTATGCTATATTTGGTGTATTTTTTTCTTTAATTTTTGTACAATAGATCTGTCACGATGAAAAGAAAGAGCGGGAAGAGTATCGTGCACCATTTATCAATCAGGTCACATACTGGTGCCTTTCGGCCACAATGATTACGACTCTGGCGTCATTAGTGTTTTTGTTCAAAGCAAACAAAGCCTTTGACGATGAAAATGTTCGATTTTTTAAAGGTGAATCCGATGAATACACGAATGATCAATTCAATAAATACGTGAATGGTGTAATTGGTAAATGTTTCACCTCGGTATTACAAGAAAATTACCACAAATTACCGCTTGTATTTCGACGAACTGTCGAGCAAGCATGTCCTGATTTTCTTCGTCCAGAAAATTGGCCAGCTCGCGAGGGCATGGGGAACGCATTCAATCATCTCATCACTCAGTACATAACAAACGTGAAAAATAACATCAAAGTATGGGCATTCAGTCGCATCAAGAAATTTTTCACGCTAAAGCGCTACGAACTGAATTTGAATCGACAAGGAAATCTCGTCACTGAATTGGATGTAAAACGTGCGACGAAGATCGAAATGTTCCAGAGTAGAGTCGAGAGAAACGCGAACATCGATCTTCTATTAAACGAAGCAGCAGGCATTGGATTGCCAATCAATGTACACTTCCAGGATCTCATTCGTGATCGCTGGTTCCAAACCATCCCAATATTTATAAACATTCAGCGACAAATTAGCATATTATCATACAGCGATTTTCACGCGAAATATGAAATGTTGAAACAACGTTGGTTCCAATATCGACGCGATCCGAACAATAATGTCATGCCGACCACTCCACTCCCGCCAAAAATAAAGAATTTCTTAGTAATTCCAGTCCACGATTTCGATATGGAACATATCCGCATCGATATCCATCTTTTTTATTTGATTGCGAGAAAATTTGGAGCATTGAAATTGGCAAAAGGAAAACGCGGTCAGCCAATAAACATTGAAAAAACTGAATACGATAGCAATCCAGCTATCTATTGGGATTTAATATTTGACCTGCCAAAAATTTCGAAACTTGGAAATGGTAAGGAATTCGATTTTGCTGTGGCAACCGATAGTGTGGCAGTTTCGTTATGTTTCGTGAAGCCTGAACGCAATACACCAGAACTTGATAACAACACCATCAAAGAGAAGTACAATCATTTTGAGTTTGATTATGTGCTTGGACTCGATCCAGGAGTTCGTACATGGAACGCCACCGTTAGCAAACACGTTCGATCCGGCAACGAGGTAAGAAACAATAAATTCATTCTTTATTTATCATTTGTTTACTTCTATGATTTTTTGTTCGTAAATCTCAGGAAAACATCACAATTGATGGTCCAAAATACCATTTCGAAGCGAAATATGGCAAACGCAAGCGTAAATCCGATCAATGGACTGAATTTTTGCAAAAACAACGGGAGCTCGACTATAAACGCTATGCATTTTTTCCATCGCCGAGGGGACGTTCACATTGGATGTGTTACATCGCTTATTATGTGAAAATTATGAAACCAGCTATGGCGGTGTACACAACACGAAAGTTCATTCGACTCCGTCTCGATAAATACATCGAAGAGAATCGGGCCAGTGACAAAATCGCGGCATCACTGACGAAAAAAAAGTCGGCGCTCGTTTTTATTGGTGCAGCTCAAATAGCTCCAAACTCACCAATTGGTATTAAAAAGCGATTGCGATGCCCGGGATTACGACGACTATTGAACAGTTTCAGGTCGACGAATACAATACATCGCAAACTTGTGCAAAATGTTTCCGGCCATTCGATCGACGAACCAAAAGCGATCGATACAAAGTTTGTCAGCATTGTATTCCAAGTGAAGATGAGTCATCGCAATAAAATTTACCGAACGTGATTATCACCATGAAAAGCAACCGAGTGTACCAACAATTGCGTAAATATATTGAATGCAGCCAACCCAGATCATATTCCAATGGATTCAGATGGTTTAGTGTCAAAACTTCAAGTATGTTTCAAAAACTGGCAACTAAACACTGGCATTTGGAAAGATGATCGAGCTCCATTTCAATTGAAAACTGTTTGGCACCGGGATATCGTTGCAGCCAAGAACATCATGTACAAAGGTGAAAAAATATCACTGAAATTAAAAATATTTAAGAATGTTTTGGCTAACGATTTGTTGTTTACGATTTTGTTTTTAGGTCTTTGTACGGTGTTGGGATTGGACATTCATCTGCAACTATTGAGACCACAGAATCAAAATGCTGCCGTACAAAATCAAGCAGCTGACGATGAGGATTCCAGTGACGACGAGGACTACGTTTATGTTCTCGATGTTTCCGATGACGACCAGTTTTAATTACATGTAGCATTAAGATTTCTTTTTAAATAATATTATTGTAACGTTTTGTTACTATGCTGGGCTTGAGTTTTGTGGCCTTGACCGAAGTACGGGCAGTTCGGTATATAAAATAACCCGAAGGTGAGTATCATTTATTGAACTGAACCGATAGTATATTGATGTTGATTCATACTTACTAACTGAGTTTATTTTTTCTCTTTTTTCTTTCCATTGCGACGTTGAAAATGACTGAAACTACACTCAAATCCGACCCCAATATTGACCGTCAACATATGCCCGATAATGGATGAATTTGCCACAACAAATGTTTTTTGCTATATAGCTGAGATCGTGATGTTTGTTTACTATACTATCGCTTTTGTGTATGATTTGATTTGTCCCTTTGTTAACCCTAAAACCGTCCTTCTGCAATCCACCTTTGGGGGCACTCAGTGCCCGTAGTGTAATTTGTATGAAAAAATTAAAAAATTTGGAAAAAAAAATTTAGAATTTTTCTCGATATTTTGAGAAATCTTGTGTCTAATCGTAAACTAAAGACATGAATGTGCGCATCGGGTCGGCAGCTACGTTTTGTTTACTGTGCTGACAAAATATAAAAAATATTGGCTGAACAAAGTTTTGCAGTGCCTATGAATTGGACCAGTTTCATTTGCAAAATGGCATTTTACACTGTTTGCCTTTAAGTTTTCTCTGTTAAATTTATCTGAGTATGGGAAGTCACATATAAATGAATAAAAAAATGAACTGAACACGAGACATGTTTGTTGTGTATATGTAAAAGTAAATCAAAGCAATTCAATGTAAAACACAACTTCGGCACAATTTGTTTATAATAAATTATTATTCTTATTTGAATGTCACACGGAACACCGAACAACGTAACAAGTATATATATGTTTGTATATGAGAACAATCGATTCATTCGTGCACAAACATTTTTTACAATTCAGCAATTTTCCCATACAAAATATATGAAAATATACGTCGGGCACTGAGTGCCCCAAAGACGAAATGACTATCTTTTTTTTGCCGGCCATTTTTTCGAAAACCATGGCGTGAATTGATGCATATTTTATATTTTTGAGTATAGGAACAGAGGCCGAAACACGAAAAAAATCGGGGTTTAGTGATGTTTGATGAAGAAAATGGTTTAATTTTAGTTTGAAATTTTGCTCGGACACTGAGTGCCCGATGGACGGTTTTAGAGTTAAATTAAGTTGTTTTTATGATGGATATACATCCTACTATCACTTCTATGATACATGATTATTATTCAAAAACATTGTGTTTTAATGAATTTTTCGTTTTCTCTTTTGTTATGCAAATAAAGTGAACTCAATAAAAATTTCTTCTCCTTCTTTTACAGTTAAAAAGCTCAAGCTGAATTAAATTAGTTGTTAAAAGAAAAATAACGCGTACCCTTTAGACAAAATTAATCTCAAAATACATGATACATGTACAAATTCTAAAAATTGAAAAAAAATTACTAAATTGAATGTGTTTTGAAGGCAGAGAAAAACAAATTCAATAAAAATACAATTTATGTTTTCTGTTCGTACTAATTGTAGTTTATTGCTGTCAATTTACATTTATTTTATTTTGATCATGTATTCTTTATTGTTAATGTGTTTTTTCAATGTGACATACGCTAGTATTGTTATTTCATTCACTCATTCTTTCCTTTCTCTCTTAGTTTTAAATTATCCTGTCTCAATCTATAATTTTATACATGCTCACAGAAAACTCAGATGTTAAAATTCAAAGTAATCAAAGCAAAATGCCATTTTAACATGAGGCTATTTTTTCACAAGGTAAAATGCCGCTTTACCCGCAAAGAAATGTGTAGATAAATTGCCTTAATATGGGCATTTTGCTTTGAGTACTTTGAATTTTAACATCTGAGTTTTCTAAGAGTGGCTTTTGAGATTTCGTTACATGCATCGTTTTCGTTTTCATATATATAATTATGTTGTTTATTTGCTAAGAAAACTTTTAGCTAAAAATGCCTTCTAAATTCTCATAAAATATGCATACAAATTTCTTTTTTTCTATTTCTCTCATTGAAGATTTCTTTCATGTCTGTCTGATATATAGAAGGATTATCGTTTTAGAACTTTAAAACTACAAGTTTTGTTCAAAAGATGTTCACTTAACATTTTTTGTGTTATTACTTCACCAATTTACTATACAAAATTTCTACAAAAATATTTTTAAAAGGATCAACTACGCGTTATACTAACAATAACGAAAAGAAGATTTCTTTTGGAAAGAACGGAGCTGAATGAACAAAATAAAATAAATGATCAATGTTTTCCTTTGTAAATTATAGATGCTTAAAACAGCCATAAACTCATCAATTTATCGAATTTTATGCTAGATTTCATGAATATTTTTTATGCATTTTTTCTCACACAATAAACTCATCGAAATTACAGACGTTACAACAATGCTAGTTTAATGTTAAAAAGAATTATGCAGAAGTGGAAGGGGCCTCTACACCGATTTTTGTTTGTCCTTTATATATTAGTCCCATTTTCTTTATATAATTAACATCATTCTCTGTGTATGGTTTGGGAGTTTTGCTCGATTAATGAATTTGGATGCATATTGTTTTTGTTAAGTTTATTCCGTTTCGATTCTTTTTTCTTGCTTTTAAAACGTTGATTATTGTACTACAATAAAACGCTACGCCATGTAATTCAAATGTTCAGACATACAAAAAGTTTTTCATAAAAAAATATTGCATAGTTTAGTTCTTTTTCTCTTGTTCAAAATTTAATTGCTTATCAGTCTGTGGCATTTATCTGGTTATATAAATATTTCAAGCAATTTGTTTGGCTTTAAAAATATCTCTATGTGGGAGTTCTTTTTCTAATTTCTTAATATGTATTCAATCATTCATTTTTGACGTTGGGAATTCATTTTTGACGTTTGGTTTCATTATTTTTTATTAGATAAATGCACATCTATTTGATTTTTAAAGAGAAAAACCAAAAGAGGGTTCTTTGGTCCATTTGAAAAATGCCAATCAACCCTAGAGCAAACATTATTTTAGGAAAAAAATGTTTAATAAAAATAATTGATTTGATTGATCACTGCTGACCAGTAAAGTGCACAAAGTGTTACTAAAAGTTTTTAATTTCACCTATATGGATCGATGTAAATTGCCGAAAAAATAAATTTGTGAAAATAGGGGGTGCCCAATCGAAGTAGGGGGGGCAGGGGAGTACCCCACCATGTCAAAATTTGGTCGGATCAAAAAATAATGTACTACAAAGTTGTTCAGAATGACGAGAGAAATTTTTTATGACCCCTGCC
>NW_022203175.1:0-2327 GCF_009176525.2 Contarinia nasturtii | reverse complement strand
GCAAGCAACTTCTTCGGTGCTCAATTTCGTTGGAAAATTTGAAGTGTAGTGAATCAATTTTTTTGGCGATCGTCTTTCATTTGCTATTTCATTCGCTACACCTTCGTCTACTTTTAGCTTTTTTGTCAAACATATTTGATTGTTGACATCGTCTGGATTATTTCGATTCTCTGTCAAATATGGTCTCTGTTTCACCTGTTGTTGTTCAACAGAATACACTCTACCATGCTCTTCGAATTTCAAATTCATCATAAATTGATCATATGTTTTTAAGACTCTGCAGAAAATGGAACAATCAAACGTTTCAATGAGTAAACAATGTTATAACTGATCATCAGCCCTTCTTTTCGAGATAGGAATGTATCAGAATGGCAAAAGATACAAAATGTGAAGAAATTAACAAAATGGTCATACGTTTGTTCGATGGTTTGTAAGAAATTAGTGCGAAAATGTGCATTGAGTGGCCACCCAAATTGTTTAAAGTTATCACAAATGCCTATTAATGTTAGTTCCACCTCCTGTTCAATGATACAATGCATCTCCGTCACTAAATCAACATAATCGTCCCCTGGTTGTACCGTTCGGTTTTTGAAACTAGACATCGTCGATTTAACTGAAAATAGCAGACTTTAATTATTCGTCAATATACATTTGATTTATCCCATGCAATATTGAAAACGGTCGCAATGCATGGAAGAAAATCACTCCACTGTTGATAATTACCTTTCTACTTTTGGTTTTGACACACATGCAGTAAATCCAATTATTTCCTAATTACCTTTTCAATTTTTCACACCCAATTTCTGTTCTGCGTCTTTATATTTATATCTCTTGTTGATTAATCGAACATTCGACAGTTTTATCGAATGTATAAATTGTTTTAATGAAAATTTGTTGATATGACGCTTATGGTCAATGAATGAGCGGTGTTTTTGACGTTTCAATAGCCGGCGAATAAGTAGAACCAATACAATAACAGAGTAAATGTCAATCGGTAATTTGTGCGAACGCACACATTCCAATCACTTGGTGCAATGCCTTAGTAGTGGACGCTCACTTGAGCAACGTTAGAACAATACACACAACAGCAATGGAATGAACAAAAATTTGCATGTTAACGGAATACCTTCACACAGACACTCTTTGTTGTCATATTTTTTACATACATTTTTTGTGTCCGTATGCATTAGGTACACAGATGAAAGCGAGCTTGAAAACATAAACAATATCAAATAAAAATTGTATATTTTTGTTGCTTCAAAGAGCAATACGTTTGTTGTTATCTTCTATGGTTTACATCTTTCTCTTACAATCTTATTCCATTCAAAAATGAATTAAATGTGTTAGTTAATATGCTTTATAATTAATTTTAAGTCGATTTGAAAGGAGCCTTCTGAATCAGCTGCCTGAAAATACGTCAATATAATGTATCGTTTTGATAAGCCATTGTAAGAAATCCTAGCGAAATCTTTTATTTATGACAATTTATGAACATTCTTTTTGTGTCTCTTTAGATGAGAGTTCGTTGTGAAATCAGCCTTACAATGTTGGCATTTGAAAGGTCTGTTACCAGTATGTGTACTCATATGCGCCATAAAATCAGTTCTCTTAACAGTAGTATATTTGCATAAATAACACTGATAATTTCGTCTATTGCAATGCTTTTCGTGTTCTTTCATAGCCAATTTGTTACCAAATACTGATAGACACTTTGTGCATTGGTTCTCATGACCTTTCATGTGAATATCGAAAAGTTCTTGGTCTGCGAAACTCTTTCTGCATCTTTCACAACGAAATGGTTTTTTCTGATGCATCTCTATATGTCTTGTGAAATGTCCTTTGTGGTCACTTTGATAATCGCATTGATCACATTTGTGCATTAGCCTCTTTCTTTTGTTGCAAATCGATTTTTTTGGCGGTCGTTGCTCATTTGATTTTTCATTCGATGCCCCTTTCGATGAATTATCACCTGTGGATGCTGATTTGGTTGTACTCAATTCGATTTCGGTGTCCGTTTTCTTTAATTCACGCATTCGTATTTTCTTCACTGAAGCCGGTGCCGGACGCAGGGCAAGTGGTAATTTGGGTTGATGATCATTGGTCTTTACTTCACGTTCGATTGTTGGATTTGTACGGGTATCTGCTTTGCTCGTCTTATTCGATGGAAATTTCGAAGTTTGTGGCACAGCGTCTGTAGATAAAATTAAGAAAGGAATAGTGAAGAAGTCCTATCGCTCCGTTTTGCATAGAAATACCTGCAATGTTATCAACATCAATGGATACTTCTGATTCCGTTTCGACTATCGACTTTGATGCCGCATTAGTTG
>NW_022203174.1:0-5228 GCF_009176525.2 Contarinia nasturtii | reverse complement strand
ATTTTTGTATGTATTTTTGGAACATTGTTTTGTCAATGACTATACATTCCGATTATTATTACGTTATAAATTCGGATGAATTCGCGATTGACTATTAATATTCCACTAGGTATAAATTGATGTGTTTTCACAAACATAATAAAAAAATTATGAAAAATTTTCTTTTTGAAAACAGGAATAACTCACTTGAAGGTTGCTGGTCCATACCAGGATATGCAACACATTTGGCTGGATGGATTTTAAATAAATTGAATAAATCAGCTAAAAGAACAACTAGATTTTGTTTCATAGATCTGAAAAAAGAAAAACAATTATATTTTAGACATTTTATTCGATTTAAATGTATTCAACTACAGTAGACTCAGAACTCACCTTCGCATATATGTTACATCTTGTGGTGTCATATGAAATACAGAATATGGCAAATGTTTCTGTGAAAAATTACTAACTAAAAGAATATTGAAAATGGAATCTTCAACCGTTGGCATATAATTCAACCGCACACTTGTCCATGGTACAATATTTGGGCAATAATATGAAATTAAATAGGCTAAAGATACGCCATCGCATAGATCAATATAGTCGCGTACAGGTGAAATGTCTGGAGATTGTAATCGCGCACCCTAACGAATTAAAAGAGCCAACTGATTAATAAATTTATTATTGAAATCAAATGGAAAAAATTTACGTTTTCGTTAGTTGCACCATTTTCAGTTTCTTTATCGATGCGTTGCTTTAAAGCCGCACATACATGTGAAAGCCCATAAAGTAGTGCAGTCTCATGATTTTGTACTTCTTTTGGCAATGATCCCCCCGTTATTCTGTTCACAGATATTAAAGTTTGTTTCAAATTTAATTTTACTCGTCATTAAAAATATTAATCAAACTTACCTATTTATTGCTGTTGAAATACGTTCACAACTAGCTACTTCTTTAGCATACAATATCATAAGCGCTTCTATCACAGACATGTGGGCATTCTATATTATATTAACGAATAACAAGCGTAATTTTTCAGAGAAAAAAATTGAAGCTCAGTTAAAAACAATATACGTGTTCTATGCAAAAGTGTGAGAAGAGTGTGAGAAGGGAGTCGAATAAAACTATACGAAGAGTGTGAGAAGAGCGTGTACACTCTTCGAAAAGAGTATTATACTGACTTGGGTTATAATCAATATTAACTTTAATTTGATGATTATATATACATCTTTATAATTTAGTTCATTGCAGAATATAAAAAATGGCATTTTTTGCCACAGAGACGGTTTTTGTTAGTCAAATGAAACACACAATTGCCCCGTGATGACCCAATAATTTTGAACTTTTTTAGAAAACAATTCTTTTTTAACGTACCTGTCTCACATCCGAGGTGTCAGTATCCATTTTATCCATATCATTTATACGAGGGCTGCTCCATATATTTCTAGAATTGGCAATATTTAGTGTTGTCCGATGCAAACCATTGTCATATTCGTTAAGTTTAACATTTGGTAGCATAAACGATCTCAGAACGTTCTGTCATACGCGCGCTATTTGTATTATTTACAGTGACATCTAAATTGCATCTCAACAAAAAAATGAATTTTACTCGTGAAAATTTTCGTGCGATAATTTACTACGACTTTGGATTGGGTGTATCTCAACAACAGTGTTTTGATCAACTTCATTTGGTCTTTGGCGATGAAGCTCCATGCAAGGCCACTGTATATCACTGGTTTACTGAATTCAATCGTGGTCGTCATTCGCTCATCGACGAATTCCGTGAAGGTCGTCCAAAATCGGTTGTTGTTCCAGAAACGATCGATGCTGTCAGAAACATGATAAAACAAGATCGTCATGTCACATACCGTGAGATTGAGGCATCCTTGGGCATTAGTATGAGAAGCATACACACGATTTTGCATGAACATTTGGCCGTAAAAAAGATTTGCTCTCGTTGGATTCCACATAAATTGACCGATGACCAAAAATTAGCTCGTGTGAATTGGTGCAAAGAAATGCTCAACAAATATAACCGCGGTGCATCATATTCCGTCTATAACATCGTCACAGGCGACGAATCGTGGATATATGCGTACGAGCCCGAAACTAAACAGCAGTCAACAGTAACAGTATGGGTCTTACAAAGTGAAGATAACCCAAGAAAAGTTGATCGAGCAAGAAGCACTTCGAAGCAAATGGTCGCCTGTTTTTTCGAGAGAAATGGTCATGTGGCAACAGTTCCACTGGAAGATCGTAAGGCCGTCAATTCTGATTGGTATACCACCATTTGTTTGCCGGAAGTGATTGGTGAAATAAGAAAAAACAACCGCCGTCGCAGAATAATTCTTCATCATAATAATGCGAGCTCTCACACATCTCATCACACAACTCAATTTTTGACCAGTCAAAACATCGAACTGATGGGTCATCCGCCGTACAGTCCTGATTTGGCACCCAACGATTTCTTTTTGTTCCCAAGCGTGAAGAATAAACTGCGTGGTCAACGATTTTCGACGCCAGAAGAAGCAGTTGATGCGTTCAAAACACACGTTTTGGAGATATCGGTTTCGGAGTGGCTATGCTACGGCAAGTGGTTCGAGCGTATGCAAAAGTGTATCGAACATCATGGCGAATACTTTGAAAAACAATAAAGCCATTTTTGATAAAAAACGATTGCGATGTATATGCTTTTCTAGAAATATATGGAGCAGCCTACGTATATGTGAATCATGATTAAATTTTGAAAAGTTTTTCTTTTTTTGTTATTAAAATTCCTTTTTTAGATTTTTTGTTTTTAACATTTGCACACCATTTTCTTTTTCAATTTATTTTTTAGTTATGAATTCCACATAGATTTATTTGCACAAATTTGCGTAGTAAAAAATTGACTAAAGAAAAAAACGAGCAAAAGATATATACATGAATGAATATGCTTCACCGAACTTAATAATTCGAATTGAAACACCCTCATCGCCGGAGAATGAAAGGTTTTTTATTTATAATATTCTTCTCAACCAAATTTCAACATCGTTTTTCTTCGGTTGTCTTTTCTCATATTTTATTCCACAGTGGTTTTGCATCAAATGCTGAAATTCGACGACGAAAACGACAGAAACGCAATGAAGATGTCGAGGCCAATATTAAGGACATTAAGAGGAAGCAAAAGGAGACGGAGGCTGCTGCTGAAGCAGCACCAAAAAAACGCAGGTGTCTCATGATTTTCTCTGGTGTTGTTTTTTGCGTTATATGATGTGCATACGTTTACTCGAAACTCGGTTAACTAAAAAGAAACATTTCTATTTTCATATTCTTATTACAATTTTTTGCAGAAAATATAACGAGCTAATTATTCAGCACAACTAACGTAAAAATAGCCAGCTATTTGGTCCATTTCGATTTTGTGACATTTATTAAATGCTAACACTGCCAAGTCATTATTTGGATATCTGAATTTGAAAGTATATTTCATTATTTTAGATGTTTAAACTCACAGATTTAATTGTTTCGACAGTATCGCTATTTTATAAATGTCAGTTGTCTATTTTTATATCAGTTGAGCTGAATAGTTGTTCATTGTATTGTCTAATTGTTTGTATCTCAAATGCAATTCACACCGTGTTCTGTGTTTATCCAAGTGCACTCCTATTCCCAAAATTGTCACTCACAACATTTCGTATCATCTCTTTTTTTGTTTTTAATTTATGAAAGAATTTACGTAAAAATACAATTTTCTTATAAACTAAGGAGCACAGGAACCTAAATGCAAAAATTATTTGTATTATATGAAGAAATTAGGGGCTCAAAAGTATTTTTATTTGCGTTTAACCACACACATTTTAGCTAGTGAACAATATTTGTAAACATACATAACTTACTGTAAATATTCGTGATTATCGTAAATATGCAGCAATTTGAATGGCGGTGAATGGTGTTAGCTATTTAGTGGAGTGGATTATTAGTTTATTGCCCAAATTAATTTTTAATCAAATAAGTATCACTTTTATAGCCCGAAATTTATTCCCTCATTCCCTAATCAACAATTATTAATTTTATTTTGAGCTATGTATGTTTCACATCGCTGTTGTATAAAAATTCGGGAATCACATGTTATCTCTATAATCACAAATAATCACGTAAATGTGGGAGAATTAGCTGTTATACAGTCAATTCATAAAAAACTGTATTTATTTGAAGTTTATTTTTCAAGTTCCAAGCTCCTAGATACTTTATTTAAACTTTTTTTTTTTAATCGACAAGGCCGGAATTTTGATGATTTTCTTTTTAAAAATCGATATCAAAACAGCAATTTCTCCTTTAAAAAAAAAAGAAACTTGATCTTTGAAAATGTATTTCTCAGAAGTGATCAATCAAATCAATTATTTTTATTAAACATTTTTTTCCTAAAGAACCCTCTTTTGGTTTTTCTCTTAAAAAATCAAATAGATGTGCAATCAAATAGATGTGCAAATGAATTCCCAACGTCAAAAATGAATGATTGAATACATATTAAGTAATTAGAAAAAGAACTCCCACATATAGATATTTTTAAAGCCAAACAAATTCCTTGAAATATTTATATAACCAGGTAAATGCCACAGACTGATAAGCAATTAAATTTTGAATAAGAGAAAAAGAACTAAACTATGCAATATTTTTATATGAAAAGCTTTTTGTATGTCTGAACATTTGAATTACATGGCGTAGCGTTTTATTGTAGGACAATAATCTCAACGTTTTAAAAGCAAGAAAAAAGAATCGAAACGGAATAAACTTAACAAAAACAATATGCATTCAAATTTAAGCATCTATAATTTACAAAGGAAAACATTGATCATTTATTTTATTTTGTTCATTCAGCTCCGTTCTTTCCAAAAAAATCTTCTTTTCGTTATTGATAGTATAACGCGTAGTTGATCCTTTTAAAAATATTTTTTTAGAAATTTTGTATAGTAAATTGGTGAAGTAATAACACAAAAAATGTTAAGTGAACATCTTTTGAACAAAACTTGTAGTTTTAAAGTTCTAACAGACATGAAAGAAATCTCCAATGAGAGAAACAGAAAAAAAGAAATTTGTATGCATATTTTATGAGAATTTAGAAGGCATTTTTAGCTAAAAGTTTTCTTAGCAAATAAACAACATAATTATATATATTAAAACGAAAACGATGCATGTAACGAAATCTCAAAAGCCACTCTTAGAAAACTCAGATGTTAAAATTCAAAGTACTCAAAGCAAAATGCCAT
>NW_022203173.1:0-3756 GCF_009176525.2 Contarinia nasturtii | reverse complement strand
TTTTATAAAAAAAATATTTTATATAAAAATTAATTTGTTTATAAATTACAATAAGTTCAAAAAAAAAAATGTTTCATCGATTAAATAAGAATCCAATGTAAATATATTTACTAAATAGTAATAACAATGCGACACCTACCGTAAAAGTGCAAAAAGAAACTTAGTTGGTCTCCATTGTAGCATTTTGGTCCGCCTTGACGGCATCTTCGTTTTACTTGGCCAATCACAGAGAAGCAAAACGAAGATGCTGTCATGGCGGACCAAAATGCAACAATCCCAAGTTTATAATTCTCATTCCACATCGGTTTTTCCATAACCGGTGCCCAAAAACACTATGTGCGCTTTCATTTTGTTCAATTTGAGAGAGTTCTACTTTCTAAAAAAATGGGTACTAGACGAAATTTTTTGATACATCTTAAATTAAGATTCTTAATCACTGTAAAAACTTGTGAATCTTATTTTTTTATCAAAATCTATAATCCTAACAAATTTCAATGCATATTAGAGGTACTTATAAAAAAAATTGTATGGGAGGTAATGCTAATTTTCTTTGAAGTTTCTTCAAACTTTCAGAATGTTATGTTTTTGTAAAAAAATAACATGTGCAAAATTTCACGTCCTTACGATATCATGCAGTCAAATGTTGGAAATTAAACACTTCTCTTTATTATGGGCCACCCTAAACTGGCACATTCTCATTTGAATTTTATAGACCATATCAATATTTCTCAAAGATCAGTTAACTTATAAGGTGTGTAGCAGACTTCAAATGTTATGAGAATTTTTTGAACCTCTTGGAGTATATATTTAGAATACAGTATGTTTCATTATAGAGAGAGGTTGATTTAACTACCACAAATTTCAAATATCTTAAAAATATTTTTGGTGTTGCCAGATGAGACTCTAAGCTACTACGCCAATTAACATTGACAGCTCTCAAATCGTACAGTGTTTTTTGTGCAACGAAAACATGAATTCTGAACATTTTCATAAGCGTTTTGAAGCAGTTTTTCTGCATTTGCATCCGAAAGGAATTTTGCTAAATACATTAAAAAGTCGGAGGCATGGGTCCGGAAGTGGGTCGAGCATAAAATAGACGTCTCGTACTCCACTCTCAAAAGAAGATTAGATACTGCTGAAGTTCGTTATCGCAGTACAGTGAAAAAACCACTTTTGACAGAAAAACAGAAGAAGAAACGCATTGACTGGACTGGGCAAATCAAAATTTAACGACCGATTGGAAAAAAGTTATTTACACAGATAAGTCATCATTTTGGCTGGTGAACAACACCACCCATACCTGGTTCACAGCCGAAAAAAGAGTGGTCGTTCGCACGGTAAAGCATCCACAAAGGTTGCATGTTTATGGTTGCTTCTGTGAACATAGAGGTGTCAGCGAACGCGTTCGTGTTCGTTTGAAGAGTCGAAATCTATATTCGTGTTCGTTCGGGTTCGTAAACAAGGCTACTACGTTCGAGGGCGTTCGTCCGCAGGGTGGAAAATGTTTTTCGCGTTCGCAAAGGCTGGCACTATGAACGAACGTGTTCGTTCGCAAAGCAGAAATTGTTATTCGTGTTCGTTCGCGTTTGTAGAAAACCTTTAAAAAAGTCTAAATAAATCCAGAAAATCGTCTTTTTTGTATTATTTCTATAAATGAATAAATCTGAACATCCAGAAAGTTGAAATTTTCGGTTCACTTTCGTTCGCGTTCTTAAAGAAAGCCACTACGTTCGAACGCGTTCGTTCGCAGAGTAGAAATTGTGTTTCGTGTTCGTTCGCGTTCGTAAAGAAGGCCACTACGAACGAACTTGTTCGTTCGCAGAGTGAAAATTGATTTTCACGTTCGTTCGTGTTCGCAAGGACAGCCATTACGAACGAACGTGTTCGTTCGCAAAGATAAATTTCCTTTCGTGTTCGTAACGCGAACGAACACGAACGAACACGAACGAACACGAAAACGAACGCTCGTTGACACCTCTACTGTGAAGCTAGTTTTGGAAAGTTGACCGTATTTACGGGCATTCTAAATGCCGTGAGGATGAACCAAATTTATTCATCGACACTGTTACTAACCGCCAAGAAGTTCTATGGCAGCGTCAATTCGAATTGGATTCTATTGTATTAAAAGACAACTATCCAAAACACAAAAGTCGTCTGTGCAATGCTTGGAAAGAGGAAAATGACATAAAACAAATGGACTGGTCGCCACAGTCGTCCGATTGCAATCCGATCGAAAACGTTTGGGCTATAATCAAGGCAAGACTTCATGCTAAATCATTCCGCAATTTGAAGCAGCTCAGTACATTCATTCAGCGCCAGGGGAAAGGTTTTCAACGCGAATATGCTGAAAATTTGAGCAAAAGTATGCCCAAATGTATATAAAATAATTTTGTAAAACTCTTGATATTTATTATAAAAAAATCAACCTCTCTCTATATAATGAAATATACTTTATATGCCCATATCGAGATGTCCATTCTTTCAAATGAAATGAGTTGAAATGAGGCATGCAAAAATCTGTTATAATTTATTTAAAGAAAATTCTGCTTTATTTTGCTCATTTTAAGAAGTTGGTGTTTTACAAATTGATATAAAAAGTCAAACAAAGTAAAGGGACTTTTTAATTAATTAAAATATAATGTTTTTTTGTATTTTTGTCGCACCTTAAAAAATAATAATAGCAATAACAAATTAATACATTACTATGAATGAAATTTATAGATCTTTCACTTTCACACAGAAGCAATAGATATTTTAAACTTCCGATGTTTGACAATTTAAAACTAGGTCACGTGTGAGATTGCTTGATTCAAATTGAGAAAACGGCAATAAAGTATAACTCAGACAATCGAGATGATAAATGACTTAATTTTCAAACAAAAGTATGGTGTTAAACAACTCATGTATGAGTGTGTAAATATTCAATAACAAACATTTATTTGCGTGAGCTTGATTTCACTTTGCCAATGGTTTTGAATACTACTGCATGTCGGTTTTAAAGCCTTCTTAAGAATTTAACATAGTTATATGTTATAGATCCATGTTTTTTATGTCAACATTTTAAAAAAAAATGATAAAATAAAAAAAAATATTATTATGAAAAATTATAAAATATTTGACACTGCTTCTCTTAAAAATGTTAGAGGTCCAAAAAATACAGTAAATACTGATAAGTAAAATTCGCGATATGTTATTGAAATTTTTAAATTTCAACTATACAGATCGATAGAATATGGAGAAAAAAATGAGTTTGTGATAAGAATGGTTAGGGGGGACCACTTTTGGCAATTTCGTCGGATTAAAAAATGATGTACAAGTTTTGGAGGAGGATTTCATTGACCAGTTACAAATATGAAGTGTTTGAATAAAATTACTTATACCGAGTGAAGAATTATAAACGAGTTATAAACTAAGCAATGTGTAAACTAGATACACATTCCGGTACTAATAGCCGAATAGTGCAAGGTCAAAATATTATAAAAAATCAAACACAGTAAATAACAAAAAACGTTACAAAATATCATTTTTAAAAACTTAATTCTAATGATGCTGCTTCGGTTGCATTTCATTGATTAGTCACATTAGGAACGTTTCCATCAAGCACCGATCTCATCATCCTCAAACTCGCATGAGGAATAGTATTCATAATCAGACAGGTTAATGTAGCTAGCAATACATCCTGATTTGGTTTTTGAACAGGTAGACGTGCATCAGGATGGATCACTAAACAATTACCTGAAACAATCACGCACAGAC
>NW_022203172.1:0-5020 GCF_009176525.2 Contarinia nasturtii | reverse complement strand
GTGATGCCATTGAAATCAGCATACCCAAATTATGTAAAAACGGTGGGATAATATAATTCTACATTTCATTGCACTATAGCTTAAGCGACAATGCATCCAAATTTTAAATTAATTTAAATTGTTTCCATACAGTACATTTTCATAAAAAAGGCGGGTAATTCAGATGATTCTACCAATGACAATACAACGAATCTGTGAAGAATTTAAACATGTTATAAAGTGAACAAAATCAAACGAATTGCACAGAGAGAAATATTTGAGAAAGGTAACTCGTACTTGCAGTGTTAGAAGAGCAAGTGCGAGTCACCGTACTCAAATATTTCTCTCTGTGTGGCAAGCGGAAAAAGCAATTCCACTTTCGTATCACCAATGCTGTATCGGATTCGATCATGTACAAAATGAAACCGACAGAGTTTGATCAATTGATTAAGGAGAAGATCAAAGCAATGTTCTTTGGAAAAAAGTTTGTCTACGTGCTCGGCATCGACCCTGGCAAAAAAACATGGAACGCGACTATTCGTCGTCCATATATATCTAGGGTCAATATGGCTAAGGTCATAGGTGTACAATAGGGTAATTTTTTTACTTTTTATTGATTTTTTCTATTTTGTTTAAATATTTTATTTCTCTCCTTTCTTTAGGGATTGCGATGATTTTATTACAGAGTTAACAAAAAACTACGTGACAACAACGAATTTTCGGCTATGGACTTTTTACGACAATTGGTTTATGAGAATCCTAAATTTACCGAACAATTTATCGATTTCGAAAACGTTACAAATTATATGGAGAGTATTGGGTTTCAGCTGGGTTGACCAAATTACTTATACTTATTACTCGGCGAATATAGTAAACATATGAAAAATTAGATTTTCAGTTCAACACGCTTGAAATTGATTTGAGAATTTATTCTTATACTTTTTCAAAAAAAAATATAATGATCGAGAACTCCGCACAACAATATTCCTTAATAACAATGCTGCTATAAAGCTACCTGAAACTAGACCTGAAAATTATAGTCAATTGACTTCATCAAGTCTAATAGAAGGCAGTTCTCAAAGTAAAGCAGTGGATCCAGAGCAAAATACATTGATTGCTAATGAGTTGGATTCTGAGTCGATCACCGGCTCCGCGAACAATATTTCTACTTGTAATCTGAGAAAAATTACAAAATTAGATCAAAAACGAACGCAGAAAGCGTAAGTATTTTTTTTTTATTATTATTTTAGTCTACCAGAATTTTCAGGGTACTTTCACAAAATTGTTTGAAAAAAATGTATTTTTTAATTCTACTCTGAATTTTTGGGGTAAATTTACAAAATTTGTTTGACAGAATGAATTTTGTAAATTTACTCCAAAAATTTAGAGTAATTCTACAAAAATCGGTTGACACCGCTTATTTTGTAATTTTACTCTACATTTTATAGAGTAAATTTACCAAAAAATCCCCGATTGTACTTTTAAACATCAAATCACAATAAATCTTATGTATTTTACAGGTAATGGCTCAGGCAACGCCGATGAACAAACATAGTTGAATTCGCGCACAAATCGCAATGTGTGAATGAATTCTTGCAAACGACGGTGATGGACAAAAGTGAAAAAATTCCCACCAGAGTTTAGAACTCTATTGTTCGCCTCATGTGAGCTTTTAGTTCGCATTGATGTACCATGAGCCATTGAAATTGCATTTGGTCCTTCCTACATAAAATAAAATTAAACGAAGTAATACCCAATTGAGCAATAAGTAAATTCGGATATTGTCGTGTTCCATTTCTAATCTCAATGTTTACCAATAAACACTTCAATTCAAGAAAAAAAAGTTTTTGGATGGAATTGATCAATTCCACAAATTGTAATTTTTATTTTATTGTGGTCATGCGACAAATATATTTATTGTTTATATATTTTAATATGCCAAAAAAAATTTTTTTTTGCGAAATGATTATTATTTTTTATGATTATTTTCAAATAAAAAAAAAATAAATTAATCTTCAATGTGTCGAATCGACAAACGTGATAGGTTAAATTAGAATTGTCAACAAATCAATCGATCTAGGGAATCTTTTCATTAACTGTCAATTGTGAATGTATTTTCATTAAAAATAGACACGTTTTTTGAGCTTATATTTTGTGCTCTAAAAATTTATTAAAATAAGAAAAATAAAACAATGAATCAGGATGACGACATTGAAATGGAGGTGGAAGCAGGACCATCAAACGCGCCGACGCGAAAACGAAAAGCGGATAATGAATTGGAAAAGTACGCAAAAACAAGACGATTTACATCTCGTTCCTACGACATTAACATAACCCCATCATCAACTACGGCCGCATGCGTATATGGAATTGTTATGACCGAATACATGTTCATAAAAAATGAAGTGCTAACAACAAACTTTCAATTTCTGCCGTTTAAAAACTTAAATTCTGTTGCATTTGCATTAAATTTGGCATACAATAAAACCAAAGTCAAAAAAAGCACAACCGACAACATGTACAAATATAAAAATCAACTGAAAAAGTGAGTACTTCTCTGATGTTTCATTGATATTGTTATCATTATCCATTATCATTATCATCAATTCATAATCCGATTAAAAAAATCAGAGCACTAATGTATTTGTCGATTCGACAAATAGATTGAAATATGTTTATAAACTTCTTTCGTGAAATTAATATCACTTTGAATTGTCCCGCATTGAATAATCGAGAGTCATCGAACAAATGAAACAACGAAATTTTGAATTGCCAAAATACGAGGAAAATGTTCGTAAATGTGTCGAAGGCCGAAAATTGATGGATGCGATCATTCATCCAGTTCATTGGATGAAATATTAAAATATATTGTTAAAATTTTCAATTGTCCGATGCAGCCTGCGGTGTATGACAAACCGAATCTAGCGCACTACATCTTGCTCATACTCGATGGAGTATTGATGATTTTGGAAAAAGATGCACACACACGAGTCGGCTACTTTTTCACATTATGTGGTATCATTCTTGAACTATGTGCCGTTCACACATTGCCGCCACATTTTGGATAACATGGTCCTAAAACTCAAACAAATAGCAACAAGTACCAACAATGACGAGCATTTATTCGGTAAAGGGGCCAGCGACAAAGAAAAACAAGAAGATAGAACCGCCAAATTTAAATTGGTCAAATTTTTCTATTTGGCAACAAAAGGGGGGGTAAGGGAAACAAGTGAAAACCAATAGAGACAAAGCAAAAAGCATTTTGGAGGAATTCATTGCCCAGCATCCGACACAAAATACCACACCTCCGATCACTCGATCGTTCTCGCTTGTTGTGCCTTATGGTGAACAGGCCGGGCCTTCAGCCGCCGGATCCTCCGCTCTAAAAGCCAAGCCACCGAAAAAGAAACAAAAAACAATGCTGTCAATGGAATCTTCAATTTTAATGGCATTTTTTTATCAAAAAGTCCAGAAAGGGAAAATGCCATTGGACGTTTTATTAAGTTATGAGCACCGCATTTCAGGAAATATTCGGCATTGGTGGGAAAAAACTGTTAAATTGTTCAAACCAAAACCAGAACCACGCAATGAATACTTCCAATTGAATTTTATATTCCACATCGTCGACAGCGATGCGAAGCTCGCCAATATGATACAGGCGTTGGAATCACCTGTGGTTGAAAATTAGGTGTTGACACCGAAAGCTCGATACTCGACCAGACATTGCAACTGATTCAAATTTCATCGGAAACCGAATGTCACCTGCTCAGAGCATCGAACATCGGCAAATTAAATGTGGATCAGCTTGAGAAGCTTGGTGCCGTGCTTTCGAAAAAATTTGTGCTGTTCTTCGCGTCGAAGAATGATTCCGAACAAATTGCTGAATTCATTCCCGAATGCGAAATCATTAATGTGATTGATATTCAACGGTTATGCTTAAAACTCGGTTTCAATGCAGGGAAACAATTGCCATCTTTATCAGATGCCGTGCTGGAATATTTGGAGAAACCGTTAACAAGAGTCAAACCATGTCAAATTGGAGTGCTCCTCAACTAAGCCACGAACAATGGTTTTTTAGGCTATTTTAGATGCCTTTATTTTAAAAAAAATGCAAGAACGGCACTCGAATGAATTTAATGCGGCTGAAGCACAATCAAAGTTCTTATCATTAATGGATCTCCTATTTGGTATCAATTAGTTAAGCTATTTGATATCATTTAGCAAAGCTATTTGGTACCAAATAGTTCAGCTAAATGATACCAAATAGCTTTGCTAAATGATATCAAATAGCTCCCGAACATTTTTCCGCGGAACTTTTCTACATAACATTTTCACTCTGAACCCCTCAATTTTCCTTTAACTAAGGTGAAATAAGTGATTGTAACAAAGTGACATTGTTTGATTTTCAGCATATTGTTGCAGTATAACAAACAAGGAACATTGACTCAGCATGTGCAATTGCTAAATCTGAATTTGATTCTCATGTTAGGATTTGGAAATTGGGCAAAAAATGGTTTTCACGTGATTCATTCAAGTTTTTACAGTGTAATAGAAAAGACACTTCACTGCAAATGTGCAATTCTAATTTTTGTTAATGTGTATATATATTTGTGTTGAATTTTATACTATATATACGATACTGTTAAAGTTCTTTTTAATATGAATCATCCAATTAAAGAATCGATAAATCCTGTTCGAAATGCGAAAATCGCTGGTCGCATTGCAGCGAATTTAAGAGAAAAAATGAGGAAAAATTAGACAAAATAATTCCTATGACTGGCAGCGGAAATTCAAAATAGCGGAAAATATTATGAAATATAATTCAATCAATATCGATAATGATGATATTGAAGGAACAAAGATTTGTGCGGAACAAGTTGCGGCTATGATATTGAAGAACGTGAAAGAAAACGCACAAAAATGCTGGGACAGGCCTGTAACAACCACTGTGATTACAGTACCTGCATATTTTAACGAAGAACAACGAGAATCTACAAACTTGTGAGTTTATCAGTGAAAAAGGTTATCAGCGAGCCAGCGG
>NW_022203171.1:0-16885 GCF_009176525.2 Contarinia nasturtii | reverse complement strand
ATCGATTTAATGGGTCATCCGCCGTACAGTCCTGATTTGGCACCCAATGATTTCTTTTTATTCAATTTAGTGGTCAACGATTTTCATCGCCCGAAGAAGCAGTTGATGCGTTCAAAACACACGTTTTGGAGATATCACTTTCGGAGTGGCATGAATGCTATGACAAATGGTTCGAGCGAATGCAAAAGTGTATTGATCATCATGGCGAATATTTTGAAAAACAATAAAACCATTTTCGATGAAACCCCATTGTCTTATATATGTTTTTGAAAAAACTTAAATAGTGACCCTCGTACAAGCCTCCCATGAAGATGGTGAAAAAATCGCGAAAAATGAAAAAAATAATTAATTTTTTTTTCTTCGATTTACAAATACTACTCAATTTTCTGTATCACCTGGTGAAATCAGAATGAAAAAAATCGCATTCCATATCATCTGAATCACGATCTGGACTTTTTTCACTGTTTTAGTGCTCTATACCGAGTCTCCGAGAGTATCATATAAACTTGCTATGTGATACCTATTGAATAGTAAGCGAATACCAATCGTGATTGAATCAATAGTCGTTTTAATAAAATTTCTACTAACATTCTAATAAAAAATCTACTAAGACCTAATAATTAGTAGTTGTTAGTAGCTAGTAAAATAATAATTATTACTTCTTAGTGGCTACTAAGAACTACTAAGTAATAAAATAATAAAAATGATGAAACTAATAAACTAATAAAAATTCTACTAATTAGTAGAAAAATTAACACCTATGTTTTTTATTTAAAAACAAGTGAACTGTGGTCAAAACATTGCCTACTTTAATTTCGCGTTACATTTGGTTTGATCAGTATCACCATATCGAATAGTTCACTGCTAGTACAAATGGACATTATGGAATTTTTACTTCTTTTTTGTTATCATTGTAAAATAAATTGAAAAATTGAACCAGCAAAAATCATGAATTTTGTGCACAAGTTAGGTCAAATTTAGAATACTCTAGTGTTTTTTTCGAAACCATTTACCTATGACGATAAAATTTAGTCAATTCAGAAAGATTTCGCGATTTTCTGTCATATTAATGTGTATCTTTTTATAAAGGGAACAAAATTTTGTTTTATTAATTTTAAAAATTCAGTGTTGCATACATTTCACATGTCAAGTTGAGTGCAATTTGTTTTTTTGTTGATGAAAGTTCTATTCAACTTTTTATCAAACATGGAATGCGAAACTGAAATTTGTTTGAAAAAAAACCCAACAAAGTTTTACTTTTCCGCACACACCTAGTGTGTAAGGTAAAGTATTAGAACCGGTCGAAAAATTAACACCCATCAAAAATGTATTTTCTGGGTGTTTTTGGGGCCAGGGAACACAAATCTAGTGTTTTTTCGATGTCCGAATGTATGTGCGTACCCTGTTCGCTGTACGCAAAAATTTGTTAACACGATATCTTTCAAACAAGAAAAGTAATTCAAAATCTGACTTCATAGGATGATTGGTGGTGCCGAGGAATAGAAACCATTAGATTTTGAGCGACTTTGGTTGATAGAGTGAAGTTTCATATCTGGTGTGATGCACATGAGAAAAACTCAAATTTTCCTCCAAAAGTCGTATTTAATGTATTCTTAAACACTCAAAAATATGTATTGGGGGTTTTTTGGTAGGAGAAAACAGAATATGACGTTAGTTTTGGGATACAAATAACTTTCGACACACTTTTCATACAAAAATTTAGATTTTTGTATGAAAGCCATGCCTGTATGATATCATTATGAGCTGAAACTATGCACCGAATTATTTTTTGAATTATTAATAAATAATTTATATTAAGATATTTTTAATGCCAATTGAGAAGGAAATTATATTTCACAAAGATAAAAATTTAAAATTTCGTTTATTTCAACTTTTATTTCTTCAGCGCATATGAACTCATTTTGATAGCGATAAATTGACTTTTCCAGTACGCATTTTTCTACTGCAAAATGTGATGTTGGTCCAAAATGCACTGAAAACGGGTCCTAAACCAAGCCTATGCACATGAGGAAGCAACGCATACCTATTCGGACGATCTACGGACTTGACCGTCGGATTATTACTGAACCATGGAAGTGTCGTAATTCATACTCTCTTTCTCTTCCTCTCTCTATTTCTCTAGCTCTAGCTCTCCTGTATATCGAGTTCCAACTTTTTATATAAACAAGACCATGAAAATGTCTAAATCTATTGGCACTTAACAACTCGGTTGGAAAATTTAGCAACGCTCTAAATATGAAATGAGTATCTTTTCGTCTCGTTTCGTCTATAAATTTTTCCCTTTCATCTCATTGTTGTTGTATGTTAGCCTTGCACTTATTTTCGATCTCTTTTCCTTTCTCTCGATGTCTATCGTTGGCTCGTGGACCGAAAACACGCTCAATTTCAATGGAAAAGAATGCGGTGTGGTTATGCATGTGTGCATGCCAACATTTGAAACCCCAACGGCTTTTTGACAATGTTGATTTATTGCTATTGTTAAACGTATTTTCTAATACACATTATATGCACACACACATTGAAAAAAACAGTTGAAAGCAAACGTAAAAAAGTGTATGGACAAAATGGAAAAAGAAAAGATATGGCTAGAGAGAAAGTGCGAGAAAAAAATTGGGAAAATAGAAAAATGAAATATGTTATGTAGTTGTTTTGTGCGTGAATATGTTCCCGCACATCCGACGAAAGCGAAAAGTGAGTGTATACTTAACGAAAATATGGTCGATGCACACATACACACATGTATTGTTCGTTGAAATGGTAAATTTTTCGATTTGAAATCATGAAGAAGAATGAAAACTAAGTAATGTTTTCATATCAGGCCATACACAACATATTGGATATTCAGTCGTTTCACGCGCCCGATTCTGGTATTATTCAACGTTATCCATTACACACTTATGTTGTATGGCGCACATATTTTATTCGTCAAACGCATTACACACACCCATGAAATTGCTCGACATCGTTTTTATTCATACATACAGAGTGAGTGTGTGTGCGAATACTTAGTCTGCCAAATCGAGATGTTCATAGCTTCGAATGAGCTCCCCGAATGAGGCAATGTGCATGCGAGGAAAAGCACTTAAAACGCAAAGCACTTCAAATTCACTGAACCTCCAGTCAGGCCAACCAAGAGAGATATGGTTAAATGATAAATAGTCCATACACACACACACACACATGCGAGAAAGTGAGACTGAACGAGAGAAAAAAACACACACAACATACACATATGGAATAAAAAAATTCACACATGCCTAGAGCGCAATACAACTTGAATTATTCAAGTTTTGCTTTGCTGCAACAGAGAAAAAAGAGAATCGAAACGATAACACCCAAGGAAAATCGATTATAAGTGCTACTTCGCTCAGTTATTCTTCAACCAAAATCTAGTCATGGTTATTGTAAACATAAATACACATCTCAACGATTTTAATCATTTTAGCATTTCAATTGCACCAATGAGCAATGAAAAAAAAAATACATTACGTTTTGGAAATGGAATGCGCTTTGAAACGTATCATTAAGCTCCATTAAATCATTTTGAATATTACTTGCTGAAGTAAAACTCCTCCATTTACATTTTATTTCGAAAAATGATAACATCTATAATTATAAAGGCCGTTGTTGATTGCCATGTGTTTCAAAAGTCAAATAACGAACATCCACATAATTTTCACACTACGAATACACCGCATTCATGTTGTGCACCCTTATCATATCACCGCGTCGTCGTGGAATAAACACGGTTGGCTAGGTCGAAACACAATAACAATGAACAAAATGTTTTTGACTCTATCTCTCATCGCTAGTCATTTTAAGTGGCATGATTTATAAGATACGTGTATGTTTGTTTATCTAGAGTACTTGCGGTATTTCTATATAATATTCCTAATGTTTAATTTTTTGGTATAATTCATTTGCTCGCTTTTACCGCTGCAGAGGAAAAAAAAACTATCGAATAAATAAAACAACACGGCAGACATTCAATCTTTCTCCCAATACGTTATTTTCATAAATGTTACAAATTGCTTCGAATGCAGAAACTAAGTTCGCTTACTAACGCTTCTCAATTTCAGTGGCCAAATGTATATAGTTAAATGATATACTATTAATTTAAATTTGAAACATTTTTATAACTAATTACAAAATCGTACGAATTTCAGATATTTTCTTTGTGCCATGTCACCAGAAATGTGTAGCTTTTTTACCCGCTTAATCAAAGTGGTTTTTTTTTCTTATTCGATGTTTTGGCTGCTGTTGATTGCATTTCTTTTTTGATAAAATAGAAACGAAGATGAAACGGAGGTAAAGCAAAAGATTCAAATCGCTTGGGGCAAATTCATGTATAAAAATACATTTGGAGAAAATGAAACAATGTTGTCTTTTGACCTTTTGCAAACGTAGCATTTAATATTGAAATCTTAACTGGATATGGTAGAGAATGAAAAAAAAAAAGACGTTTCACTGATGGCATTTTTCTCGCCTTTCGGATATAGCGTTTTTTTCCGGGTGAAATAGGACAACAAAAGGTGCCACGAGTTTAATATGGTCAGCAAAATATCTCATTACTCGCTGCAGCGGTTTTAAGACTTTTTCAGAGCAGTATATTAGCTTTCTGAATAACCGCTGATATATTCAGATGCTGGTGCACAGATCGAAGAAAGTCTTCAAATAAGAGAATATAAAAAACTGCAGAATGATGATTTTTTGTATTCAACGCGTTCAGCTGCTGAGCACCAGCTGATATCTCTGCATTTTAAGCGATTTTCACACAGAGGACACAATATTGAGATGAGATATCTTATTTAAACGTAAAATATAAAACACAATCAATGTTTCAATTTTTGGTCGTGTTTTGACAATTTTGAAACTATAACTGTATTGAAATTTGGTCAAGCTTTCACTAAGCGGTGTCTATTGAAAAGCAAAAAAAAGTAATTTTCTACTACAAAGGAGACAAAAACCGATAAACCAAGCGTCACTTTTACATTCAACTGTGATTATTTTTCAATGCAAAACAAAACAAATAAGGCCGACCATAGATTATTTTCGTGTGTATTTATTTGAGTACGTGCGTGATGAAAACGATGACGGACCAAACACAATGTCCACACATGCATAATATTGTGTGATTTAAAATACACATACACACAATAGATTTTCATTGATTACGGCAATTAGTATAGACATTTGGTCGCTTAAATTCAATGGGAGCAAATGCAATGCGAATCAATATGAAATACATGGAACATAACCGCAATGAACTGGATAGATTCGTGTATGCAACAACAACAAACTGAAACAATTGTTTTCTGAAAAAAAAAATAAGTTAAATGTGATGGGATCGTATCATATCTATCTCTTCCTTTCAACCATACCAATTGCAGCATCGCTGCCGGCTCCAATGTTCCTGATTCCAAAATTCAAATAAGAATGACAATTTGCACACGCTTCTCCAGTGTCCATGCACACAAAATACTTTTTTTTGCCGCACAGCATTATCAATATGAATTCGATCGTAAAATTCATTCAAACTACATGTCACCCATTGTTTTTGATCGAATAAGATGATTAATTCATCTAATTTCGATGTTGTTTTTTGGGGGCAATTCAAGATTTGTGTCGTTTCAAAATGCGGTAGCTGCTTTTATCATCTTTGGTAAAATTGTGAATTATCCATATATCTAGAGTGGTTTTATAAATACAAGATGCAATGAGACGAAGGAGATCACAAACATTCAATTCATACTCTATGTCATGTCGTAAGGGACGTCCCTTAGGAAAATCAGATTTTAAAGGATCCGCAACATCCGAAAAGCACATCAAATAAAAGCGTTTTTGCTTTTTACACATTGCTTTGCAATTGAAATACCCACTACATCGATGATATGACATGCATTTGTTTGTTTATTTGTTGGTTTTTTTTCGGAAAATAATTCTGTTAATCTCGGCACAGCACACAAAAAAACGAGAAAGCTTTAAGCTATGGGATTCGGTTTAAAGTGCAGTCTCATGTGCTCCCAAATACATGTGTATGAACCATTCAAAAAGCATCACCAACAACCGCATATAAACATAAATGCAAATGCGCGCGCGATAGCTACAGCGAAAATGCATTTGGAAATGCAACACTTAAATGCAAAACAGAAGAAATCTATATATCTGTATATACAAACCAAAAATGAGAATATGTACAAAACAGCAATAGCAGCAGTAGCAAACGAAGTTTACAGGCCTGTGCATGTATATGGATTGAAGTGAGAGAATGATACAGGCAACAAAAAATAACTACAAATGCCATATGGAGTGAGTATTGTGTATTGTGTATTGCGCGCCTGTCTAAACAACCACGTGCTAAATACCAGTGCAGCCGTTACGATACAAGACGTAAACAACGGTAGGTTCAAATTGAATCAAATTGCATTTTACACGGTTCAGTACTTGAAACTGACTATTAAAAACGAATGTCACTTTGATTTAAGATCATTTGAGAACTAATCATGGTTTTGAAGTCGGTTTCAATTCGATCGCATACATTCCGTAGGCTGCACACTATTGGTGTTTGATTTTGCGCGTCCTTCTTTTTTCAAAACTTTTCTTTTTTAATTCGGGGTATAACCATTTTCATTGAAATTCATTTTCGACGTTTTGCATTTGCAAGCGGTTGCACTTTTAACAGCGCCCACTCCGATTCGATAAGACAATTGCAGACTCCGCCCTTGGATGCTGTACCATGTGCATTATATTCTCTCTGTCTTTCACTGTGTCGCAAAATATTTTCGCATTGTAGCATAATCGCTCTATCTCTTTCTCGCTTCTACATCGGGTATAAGATAATGTATTGTTTAAATGTACTGCTCAAGTGGATTGCTGAATGGGTGGCATGGCATTGCAATGGCTCGATAGAGCATTATACGGTTGTGCTCAACAGTAAGAGTATACAATAAGCCGCAATGAACGTACACACGGTTTTACAGTCGGAAAATCGTTTCGTTCGTTTTATTTCTTTTCCATTCCGCATTTTCCATTAGTTTATTTGCCATCTATACAGCCAAATCCAGTGTATGTTTCAATGTAGTTGTATTGGCTCCTTGGCCGTATTCGAGTTCAAGCGATATTGCTGCTACTGCTGTTGCTGCTGTTGCTGCTGCTGTATGCGTGTGTGTCTAAATGTTGAACGCTTCTGCACACGTTACACGTATATTTGATGGAGATGAATTTTGTGGATGGAAGAGAGTAAACTGATTTTCTTCAACGCCTTGCAACGGTCGTTCGTTACAATCAAGTGTTCAGTATAAAACCGGCATTTGTGTGTATCCTACGTGAAAAATAGCGATTGCGTTTTGTTGATATTTTTTTATAGGCTCGAAAGACGTACGTATATTGGATGAAAAGAAAAATTTCAAATGATAAACATATATAGCTTGTTTCGCGTGCTTTGACAACAACAAGAAGAGCAACGACAAAAAGTTTTCCTTAAAAATAACAACTGCAATTGACTTCGGTCCGATTAGCATCAGCGTGTATGGTATCCAAAGGATAAAGGTGATTCTTAAGAAAAGACATTTTTTAACCATTTTGAATGAGTGAGAATGATTGAGAGTGAATGTAAGCGATCTCGATTGCAAGTGCATAATGACATTCATAATTAACTACTTGAGCGCACACCATTGTTCGTGAAAAACGCATATTGAGTGCTAATATCCAAATGATCACTAAATACCACCATCGAATGATGCAATAATTTCAAACAAAGAACTGCGATTTTCACAACGAACAACAATAAACAGAAAAATCTAGCCGAACAACATTTCTTTGTTATTCTGGATAACTTTTGCCAACTAATGTTTAAAGTTGTTAATTTAAACGCCATCCTATCGTAATAAAAACGTAATTGAAACATGCACATTTGAAATCTTGCACTGTGTGTATGTGTATGTGTGTGTGCCGGTGATTTACGATGTTCCATTACCAACAGTATTAATTCACTTCTTGTGATGTGCGCGCTTTCTTAATTTAGCCCTTAGCCGCGTGAATAAAATAATGCAAGAATATAAACGATTTGTTATGCTGTTTTTTTTTTTAATTTTCATTCACGATTTTCATTCGTATATAGAGAGAAAATGGATTTTGTCAAGTTTTCGAGGTAATTTATGTATAAACTACAACATAAAATAATTTCGTTTTTAGGGCAAACAATTCAAACAAAGAATGATTGCAAGCTTAAGATGTATTAAAAACCAACACATATGCAAAGAGAAAGAGAGAGAGAGAGGTAGAGAGGGAGATAGGGAGGACGGAGAAAGAGAGAAAGAGATTGACATAATTTACAATGGCAACCGATAAAGAAACCACATCTGTGTATGGATTTGAGCAAATGTGAAAAGTGCATGTTATTGCCAGGCAAACATGTATTTATCGTGCGTGAAATCAAATTTAATTGCCACCATGGGTGCACACAAATTCTGCAATGCATCGACAATGACGAAAAAGACTAAAATAATTAAAAACAACAACAACAACACACCACAATTGCAAGCACAAATCACCCACCACCCCCCTTGTTCTCCTTTTTGTTCCACATCCAAAACACGTACATTCGCACGCATTGTGATCAAACATAAAATTCAATACAATTTCTACATAGTAATAAATAAACTCATTGACGAAAAACATATACATTTATTTAAAATATACAAAAAATCTCCGGTCGCAGGCCTGTATGTGTTTCTATATGCACGAAAATTTCACATTTCCATATTTTCAACCAAAGCCATAAAAACGTAAACAAATGTCGCACGAGCTCCAGATTAAACTGTATTTATGCAGTGATCGAAATCAAAGTGCAAGGCACTGAGAAGAAGCAGCAGCAACAAAATCTGAACGAAAATGTGAAAAGCAACAAACATAGAGAAAAATGTGCAATAGAGAGAGAGAGAGCGAAAAAAAATGTATGGCTTGATTGAATCGCAAATCGTGTCGCACGACACACAATTCGTTGATTTGTTTAATTTTAGTAAAATATTCTGCATGCAAAAAGGAAATAAACACACAAAAAAGGGAAACCAAAGGCGATGTTGCGCTTGTCGATCACAACCGATGAATGCATAGACATACAAATGTCGTCGATGTGATTGATTCGAATTGGCGGAATGAATTTCCGTGGAGAAAGCGAGTATTTTCTTGCCTCCACCTCTCCCCACTTCCGTGCCTCCACCCCCAAGATGCAAACAAAACAACATTAAGCAAAAGTTCTGGCCTTTTTGAATAGGTTTTCAACGAGAGAAAGAAGTGGCATTATATTTGGTTTTAGATCACTGCAGTGCGACACACATTTTTTTTTTACTTCTTTTTTCCAAATCGAACTCCGAAATAAATCAAACACAGATTCTTTCAAAACTTTTCATGAGCCCAAGAAGAGTTTCTTTGATATTTGACTTGATGGCGGTAATAGTGATTTGTGTGGCTGTGGGGAGGAGGTACGATACTCGCGTCTAGAGTAAGAAAAAAATGTGATGATTTCAAAGAGGAAATCAAACAATATGTTTTTGTTGCTGTTGCTTCTGATATTTACAGCCAGTATACGGCTTTTCGATGTGGCTTGTGTCCGGTAATGAAACGAAAAACCAAAAGCGAATGAGAATAAAAAACCCGTACTTAGAATAAATTTTTTCCGTCTTGCCATTCGAATGAAAAACGTTTGGTAATTATTCAGAGATCGTTGGTATGCAAATGCCTATTTGAGATATTTTGCATTTCTGTTATCCTATTGGTGAGGTTCTCATTGACAAAACACCTAACAACACACATCAAACACAAACTTTGTTTATTTTCAAATTATTCACATCAAATTCTGATCAAATGTGTGTGTGTGTGTTTTTTTCGCGGTTTTTCTCCCACTTTCTCTATGCATAAGCTGCTTTTTGGCCGCAATGCAAACAATTTTTTTCCATTTGTTCGGAACTTTTCAAGGCTTCAATAGAGATATATGTAATTATGGAGTGGCCATTTTAATTAATTGTGTCTACCGATTGTACGATTAAAATTTCAAAATGCAATACGAATTATCGTTCAAATGAAACAAACACACACAAAAAATAAACCTTATACACACGGCATATCATTTACATACATTTTTCTGTTCTGTTAATTATAATTTCCATTAATGTTTGCATCAATTTGCATTGCTTGATTCGAGATACGTGATCTATTTTGATTCATGGCTCAAATATGCGCTCACACACACACATCCACTCCAGCAATTGGAAAATAATTGAAATGCAACTCATTAATATTTTCGATTCGTACCGATTTATTGGTTTTTGAAAAAAAAAACTCAAATTTTGTGTTTTTGAAAAATGCTGGTAATTGCTTTGCAATGGACATATCGCTCATAAGTGATCCGAGATAAACAATTAATGAATATCTCATGAGTGAACAAGACAAAAGAGATGAGAAAAAAAAATCATAAAAATGCACAACAAATGTTTTGCATTAATGATGCACTTTTCATACTTTTGTGTGTGCGGTCGACCCAAAAATATGCAAATTCAATTTGTTTTTTCTCCTGTCAACAATAAATTCCATTTTAAATCATAAAAACGCACACAAACATTTTTATACATACACATAATATCTACAAATCAATTTGAGCTTGCAATCAAATCTATTGGAGACATTATGCTATTGCTGGTGCTTGCTCTGTCGCTGTTTTGTATTGTTTTGTTGTGTCAATGACAACCGTTTGCATCAGTAAAGTGTAAATCATTTTCGATTCGGTTTATTTATTTATTTTGGATAAAATGTGTGTGATTTTCAATGCGATATTGAACAATAAATGATTGGCCGATGCGAATATGAAAAAGTGTTTGTTTATGCACTTTGGATTTTGTGTCGGCCATTTTTCCGGTAAATCATTCATAGCTCTCAAGTTTTCATAGGCGCATAAAATGCAATCCAGCACATTTATAAATCGTGCCATAGGATTATCCGTTTGAATAAACATCCGACGAACAAATATTTGATTTTTTCATCGAAACTATTTCAACAGCAGCATGATTTACATGTTTCATTGCATGAAACACACACAGTCAATTTTAAGTTCAATTAAAGAGACGAGATAGAGGGCAAGAGAGTGAGAGCGGAAAAAGAAAATGAATCGACTAAGATAAAGGCATTAAACTTTCGGTTTTGTTATGCGCTCTGAATACAAGCTTGGATTTTGGGTTCGGTTTTGTTGTATGAGTGACAAAACTGACACAATCACCTCAACCAGATACTCTTTACTTTATTTTTATAATGCAAAAGTAATGCAGGCGTCTGATCTTGTCATTCCGAATGAAAATATATTTAGTATTTAAACGAATGGTAGAATTTCATTTATGTTGTCGTTATGTTTCTTCTCTGTTTTTGTGTCACATTGTCTCCTCATCTATCTATCTCTCTCGTTGAATGTGTCCCGAGTCACATTGTTTTATTTATTTTGCATACTGTCTGTCTATCTCAACCGTTTTTTTGTACCCAAAATGAAATAGGCATACTTTGCGAGTTTCAGACAGTTAATGAAAAATAAACATACCGAAAGATGATGAGGCACCGACAAACGTGATATATTTCAAAACGTTTGCAACCGTATAATTATTTGTACTGCAATTGCCCCATACAACTCAAAATGCGAAACAGTTATTTGCTGTTTGTTCTTTTCTAGCACCAAAGCGACTAGATAGCACTATTCGTGTGTGCATATACAAAAGCTACAGGCTGTTTTTCAGTTATCAATAATAAATCAATTTGCATAATTTTTCAGGCGCGTTTGTCATGGCCATCGTTATTCAATTTTCAATCCATTCATTATCATTTACTCGTCTCACTTTTTCGAATGTGCCAATTTTCTCAATTCAGCAAGAACCCCCCTCAAAAAAACGCCGTCATTTATTTAATGTTAAACTTATGAACTGATTTCAGATTGACGTCACGGGCCGGGGCCAGAATATACGCAAACAAATCATACATCACTGGAAAATTTGCTGTGTGAAAAGCTGACCGAAGAAGAAAAAAAACGTACTTATCATCAACGTTTTTCTTTTGTGCATGTCGATCACATTTTGTTTAATTCCATTTTCTGCTGATGTTTTCTTGTACGAAACAGAAATAACGAAACAAGGAACACATATGAAATATAAACAATAAAAGAGGCCAGGCTAGTTTTCTCAAGTCATTTGTAGAAAAATGTATTTGGTGTGTATGTTTTTTTTTGTTATGTGAGGGCACGTACATGAAATACGCAAACATTATCAAGTGTACAACCAATTCGGATTTTTCCTTAGCCAAATTCTCTATATAACCGAGAAAACGAAACAGGGCGAGTACATTCAAAGTGTGCAAGAGTGAGAGATACCAAGCAAACGGAACGGTTGTGTGAACGGGAGAATAATCATCACAGAAAAATTGAAAGAATGAGAAGGATGAACAAAACAAAAGAAAACAAGTAAACACAAGTGTACATGACCACCTATCAAGAACAACCAACGAACTAGACTTTCTCAGGCTAAGCGTAAAAGTGTACGGCAAACATAACGAAAAAGCGGCAAACAACGAGAAAAACTGCATTTTGAATTGTTATAAAAATAAATAAAAGGAAAAACCTTTAGATTTTCTTCGACACAGTCGTCTTCGTCGTCGTCGACGTCCTTTTCTTCACTTTCTTCATTTTCATCATTTCACTTGGCTTTTATAACTACTTGTGGACTATACCATGAATGTGCGATACGATCAAAACGAAAGAAAACAAACATAAAACGTGTAATAGAAAAATAATAAAGATCGTGATACAGTTGTATGAAGTTCTTTGTAATAGAAAATGAAATAGAGGGAGAAAAAAAATTGAAAGATGATTTGACGAAGTGCATTTGCGATTACTTTTAAAATAATCAAAACATATTGAAATAAGAAAGCAAAAAAAAACTGTACGAAAAGGACAAAACATAAAAACATTTGATTATAGTTGGTTCATATTTTTCAAGGCATATCATACAGCCAATCGAAATGAATGTTTGAACGTGAATTAATTTGCAATTTTCAAATTCATTTGCCATCGCAATTGTTAAAAATAAAATTGTGAAAAAACCAAGTATTTTATTTGCACGTGCATTATAAATAGATTTTCACCCTCAAGAAACGTGTGAAAAAAAAAAATTTGCCAAAGAAATCGATACATTTGAAGCGAAACAAAAACGGCCAGCAAACATTTTTACCAACGATTTGCCGAGTTAAGTAAAAATAACTTCACAAACGCAACCCGACGCGTCAGCCCCGGTTGGGCTACGCTTGGTCGGGCTCTTACCGTGTGCAGTGTGGTCACCGAAGATACCAAAGCCAACAATTGGCCAAATCCAACGTGTACAAGCTACACCGTATACCGTTACATCGAACGCATCATCAGCATCTACATCATCATCGTCATCGATTCGATCGGCTGCTGTTTTAAACGATCCATCAACATCCGCACATCCGATTGTAAATCGTTTATTGATAACCGGCCAACGAACTGAAACTACAGCCACAAATTCGTGCCGTTGTGCAACGCTGCCATCAAACGATCAATTAATTTCCGGTCAATTTTCATCAAATCAACAAACACCACCAACCGGAACGATAACAACTGCATCGATCAGTCAAACGTCAACAATTAATCAACAACGCGCAAACAATTTACGTCCGATCACATCGCATTCAAACTCAAATCCTATGCTTCTCGTACCGTTCGCTGCAATGCCACCGGGTTTTGTCCCGATTCAAGGTCAAATACCAGTTGTTGCTTCAGCAACGGTGCCGCCAACAACGACCACTTATCGTAAGTTAACGTCACTTTATTTTGCTTCTATTCTTTTCATTCATTCATTCGTTTTGGTTGAACAAAACAAAAAATAAAAAATAAACAAGAAAAAGATGGAAAATGTCTTTGTTTTTTGGATAATCAGAAAAACACATTGTCTGTGCACTGCACCCCATATTTTTCCACTTAATAATTCTTCATAATTTTATCAATTTCAGCGGCACAACCGCAATCGCATAATCTTGGCGGAACGTCACAAATTCTGCCACCAAATAATCCAACACAAAATGCCATTGCTGTTCACAATAATGCTGGTTCACCTGCTGTTTTTATCGCATCGGGATCATGCACGGAACAAAACACAAAGGTAAGGTGAAAATCGATTTTTTCTTCTATTTTCCGCATCCCATCCATTTCTGTTTTAAACAGCAGCAACAGCAACAACAACAACAACAACAACATCGTCACAATCTTCAATACACAACATTGTCAAGGAGCAATGTTTATTATGCGCTTTCTCTTGCAATTATTCAATTAAATTGTAAATGGAAAAAGCGTAATTTCATTGTCTTAGGCTCTTGCCATTGTCTGTAAGGTCTTGTGATACGCGATATAAACACACACGAAACGAAACGAAAAAAAAAACAATACTCGTGCGCACACACTGTTTTAATGAAAGGGCAGATCCGTAATATTAAATGTATTAACATGAAAATATTTTGTTAACTGGATGGCATTGTGTATTTAGCTTCAGTATTTAAATATTAAAGTCGATGAAATAATACTAGGCGGCTGGCTGGCATGAAGCCGATACAAAACGTTATTAATTATTCAGATGAAGAAAAGAATGAAAAAAAGCATGAATGTACAAAAAATAGGAAAGAGATGTAGATAGGTAGCAAAAACGCGAGCGTCATACTAATGGCATCAGTGTTGAATGTGCGAAAGCAATATGAATATCTGGTGAAAAAGTCTTCAGAAAGCACCCAGGCATAAGCATACGAACGCAACAACATTCATTTCTAACATACATTTTGGTCTCTAGTCTTTATCTTGTCGCTATTGCGGGTCCATTTTTTAAACATCATATCGAAACAAAAGACAGGTACACACGATACTCTGTTGTATGCGCTCGTGTGTATGTGTGCGTGCAGTTTTGCAATGATTTCTCAACTTTGCTACCAACTACTTGGTTCAATGCACGAATTCAACGATAATATTCTTATACTTTATTCATATTTTCCTGTGATACGACACGCCAAAAAAAAAAACGTCTACACACAGGCATGTGGATGTGGCACGAATCACAGCCGATCCAATGGCAAGTGTCAGGTTTTATTTTTGCTTTTCTTCGTTTTCAACGTCGATTCAAACGTAATTACACGTTTATAACCCTCTCTTTTTTCACCATTCTCTTTCTCTCGCAGCTTGAAAACACTGTCTCAACGGAGTCATTACTCAAAGTTGCGACAATATCAAATTTATTAAATCGTAATTTATTTTAAAATGTTTGCTATCACACCCTTTGGTCCTCTTAGACTCTCTCGGCCCCGTGTTGCCTGTCTCCGACAAGTTATTGTTTCTCATTCGTTTGATGACAACAAAATAGAGCGGCACGAAGAAAATCGAAACAGAACAAAACATTGAGATAACAAGAGAAAAAAAAGTGTTGTGCACGATGCCAATGTCTATGAAATATCTTTATTAATATTTCATTCCTAATTTTCCGTCTTTTAAACGATAGAATATTCTAGTTTCGTGAAAACGCAATTGGTTCGCTATGGGTAAACACTTCTAGCACTTGTCGCTTTTGCTTGTTTTCAAGGAAGTATTATACACACATATTTTTTTTCGATTTCCTCTCAGATGTGACAGTCACTGTGAGCTTGCATCTATGTAGAGCTGAATTTCGATGAATGTTTGTGTAGACAAACGAAGAGAAAGAAAATTAACTATTTTATTCGCGAATCGACAGACTTTTTCTTTACAATTTTGCCATAAAAATTGCCATTTGATTATGTCTTGAGAGGAATACGACAGATGCCAGATGCCAGATGTCAAATGCTAAAACGATGAATCAATCGAATATGGTGTTTGCTCGTTTTGTTCACAATTCAATTATTACCGCATGATGTTGGTTTTTTGCTGTATGGTTGATTGCTCGTTGATTTATTTAACAATTGTTGGCGATGGTGATGGCGTTTCCCGTAATTCCGGAAAATATTCATTGATTTCCATTGATTTGAATAAATTTCTACACACAATGAATGGAACCGTTGCCATTGAGTGATTACAATGTCAAATCCGTTCGCCACCCCATTCAATGATGAATGTCGCTTCAGTGCTATACATTTGAAATTAACATTCATTTCTTCGAAATATTTTCTCTGAATTAAACGTTTGCGTACACATCATTGATAAAATATTTAAATCGAGTTTGATATGTAATGCAGAATTCATCGTCTATTGCTCTCCTTTAGGAAAATAATACAACTTGGAAAAGATTTAAAAAGCGCATTGATTTGTATAAATTTATTACCTTTTAGTTTATGAAAGAAATATATCAGGTTAGTTATACCTTTCACCCTGTCGATCGTATGTATCACTGTAGATAGAAAAATATTATTTGGTGCGAAACATGAGAATTTTCATTCACATTCGTTCGAAAAAAATGACACTATTTCGTACACTCAATTATTTTTTATTTCATGATAAAAACTTTCGTTCAAATTTTTCACATAAACTCAAATTCAGTTATGCATAACTTCCATGGAAGGGGTGCATTCTAATCCGTGCATTTTCTTACGACGAATAGATTTAATTTTAACACAATTTCGAGCATTCTTCACCTTCGCAAATTCCACAAGATGTAATTAATGGAATTTCATAGAATTTTCGTGCATTTCGTGCTGCAAGAAAAAAATAAAAGAAATAATGACATTAATTCAACTGTTTTTTTTTTAAAGATGTAAACAATATCTCGAAACACGTACAGGTGTCATAATAATCATAGATTTTCACTGGCAC
>NW_022203170.1:0-2899 GCF_009176525.2 Contarinia nasturtii | reverse complement strand
TTGTAGTGTAAATAAACGTCACCGCATAAAGTTGAACATAACCCCACAACAGTTTTTTCAGAGTATAAATGTAGTTTCCATTGGTATGTTGCTTTGGCTGCCCTGAATGACCCAACTCGAAGGGCGGGGGTTAATTTTTATAATATTTTGCTAAGTGAATCTTTTTCCGAAAAATATAGAAACATTTTATTCATAGAAATAATTTCCCTAAGATAACAGGGAGAGATATAATACTGATGTCGGATATTTTGGGGTCAAAAAATTAATCCAAAGAACATAATTTGATTTTATATCAATTTAATTCTACAATGCTTTATTTTCTCTGGATAGGACTCAGAATATGAAGATAAGCCCCGATCAAGAAAAGAATTAAGAGTTGATGAAAATTCACAAGATTTGGGTTTGGGATTTGTTCAAATATCAGTGACGGCTGCAACGCCCATGGTGACTATATTTACAATAATTGTTCATTTTAAGTTTTGTGTTATTTTTGTTGCCTTTAAGGCTTGTCTGATTTCGCTTCTCTGTGGGGATTTTTTGTCTAATGCCCAATTTTTATATTCAATGTATTATAATTATATATTTTAATTTCAATGCCATAATAATATGACATTTTTGTGGATATCCAGATCAAAAACTTAATTTATGAATGTGAACACACTACAGAAAACACTCAATATTTTCACAAAAATTTCAAATTATGGCATTGAAATTTCAATGAAAAAAAATCGCCAGAAAGAAATATATTGCTTATAAGCATAGAAATTTATGTAAAATTTCAACTATAAAACTCCGATAGGTAGAGGATGCAGAAAAAAGCTTCTTGAATGAAATCATCAAAGAGGAAGATGAGGAAAATGTCGAAAAACCCAACAGAGATGAAATGAAAAAAGATGTAGCAGAAGCTGTTGATAAAATTATAGAGGAGGCTCGAATTGAAACTAGCAAGAGACCGCAAATAAAATCAGAACAAATAAACAACTCTGAATGCAAAATTTTAACCGCAGAAAAAGATATGTCAAAACCATTCATAAATGAACCGTTAATTGGAACTGTGAGATCAGAAAAGCAGACTTCTAGAAGTGGACCACCACCTAGCGTACCACCACCTCCGCCACCAATATCTACTACGGAATCAATTGAAGATGACAATAAATTTGAAGTAAATTTTGACGATGCATTTGGCGAAACAACGCATGAGCTACCAAAACAATTGGGTGGACGCGCTAGTATACCCGAGCCAGATGAGTTATCACCGCATCAGTTAGAACGCTTGAAAAATTTAAAAGAATCAAATGCTTAATCTAAATTTCAATGCTAGTTTACACCGTGAGTTAGAATCCAAACGAGACATTAAAGCCTGTATATCAGATGTCAGAAATTTTTTCGAAGTGACATCATCAATCTCACAACTCCAGCAAATTGTATAGCTTGTATTTCAAACGCACACAGGATTACACTGTATGTATCATAAATTTTGCAAAATCAGTGGAATGACCACTAAGGTCAAAATTTGAAATACATACAGACACATAGAATGTGAGTTAGTGTCGCCTTGTGTATTGACCATATCTATATAGGTCGATGATAAGGCTTCATGGGGGAAACCACTATTACATCGTAATTCATATAATTCTATCTAGTACAAAAATAATTCCAGATAATTCCATATAGTTCAAATAGTAGTAGAATACTGGAGATGACTTAGTTCTGATGTATATATATATCGATATAATGCGATGATATTTTATTTTATTTTATTTCATTGTTTGAACAGTTTTCTATCGAGTGTTATACGTGCGCGCGTTCTGTGTGAGTACTGTCAAGTGTGAATATATATACATCAGAACTAAGCCATCTGCACTATTCTACTACTATTTGAATTATATGGAATTATCTGGAATTATTTTTGTACTAGATGGAATTATATGAATTGCGTTGTTGTAGTAGTAGTCCCATTGTAAGGCTTTATAGAATTTGTTGATAAATTAGGGATACTGTCTAACTTAATTTCGAATTTAAAATACATTTTTAATTCTTTTAATTTTTGAATTTTTTTGAGTTCACAAAATTAAATGTATGTAACCAGTGATTATATCAAGAAGTCACAATTTACCAATGTTTCTTCAATTTATATTTTGTTTAATACTTATAACACATTCTTGGTTAAGTGAAATGGTTCAATGCTTTCAATACCACATTAATCACCGAGTATTGAAATATATAGAGTTATGCCGGGTGAATCATCGGGTGATGTGAATCAGCCTTAAAATTCGTACGTAACGACGAAATATGTCTACCAAATTTCAGTCATAAGTTTCTTTTGCAGCCCATAGTTTTTTATTTAAAAAAACACGAGGTACGATCAAGGTGACTACTACTACAATAACGTAATTCACATAATTCCATCTAATACAAAAATAATTCCATATAGTTCAAATAGTAGTAGAATAGTGCAGATAACTTAAATTAGATGCTTATATATTCTACACTGACAAAACTAAGGTTATGATTTTGACAACACCGTGTTGTAAATGCTTACATTCCAACGAATGTTGTGAAGTAGCCAACAATCGTTGTCATTGTGAATACATACAATGGCATATATTATATGTATTCACAACGACAACAATTGTTGGCTACTTCACAACATTTGTTGGAATGTAAGCATTTACAACACGGTGTTGTCAAAATCATAACCTTAGTTTTGTCAGTGTGTTTAAATAGTTTTCTATCGAGTCTCGAGTATACCAGCAACGCTCTACTGATCTTCTGAATTTCTTTTTATTCATCTTCTTTAGATTATAAGCAGCGACGAAGAAGAGCTATATCATACACAGTACACACACGGAAATAATGTATAGATTATTGGTAGAAATGATTTTTTTTCTTAAATCTA
>NW_022203169.1:0-2393 GCF_009176525.2 Contarinia nasturtii | reverse complement strand
TTTGGAGAAAAATAAGAGCTACTTTTTCTCCGCAACGATTCATATCTCGTATGGTTATCCTCTTTCCAACCAGTGCATTTGCTGATGAGAACGAATCGATACAACAATTCTGTGTTCAATTTCCAACCCTTGACCGATGGTGCAAACATAACAACACATTCGACGCAACAACTTAGCTCTCAGTAATCCGATCCTTATGAAACTTGGACATGATATCAGTGGGGCAAGTACCTTTCTAACGCATATAATATTCGGTAGGTGGCGCCACTAGTATCTTTTATTTTCAAAAAGTTTCATTTCTTTTGGGACAGGGGGTGTAAGTAAAAAACACTTCTTTCGAAGTTCCCAGTGTGACGCAATACTATAAATCTGAAAATGTTCTGATATAAATTTTCAGTGACGCGTTCACTCAAATATGTACAAAATGTTATTATTGCGTCGCCTCTAAAATGGAAACACAAAATGATTTACATGTCTAAAAGTTATGTTTCACTTTGAACGAAAGTTCTGCTGTTTTTTACTCTAAAGCAATTAGTAATTTTTCGTAAGGAATCCAAAAATGAGGTCAATTTTGGGACTTGAAAGGTTTTCGACCCCATTTTGGTCATTGCCATAATGGGTTACTTCTGGGGTCATTTTTACCCCCAAGGAGAGGTCATTGACCCTTTCTTTGGTGATTATTTTTTTTTGTCTCTTCAAGGGCTACAACTTTGCCAAAGAAAGTATTCGAATATTTTGCGTCGTTTAAAAGATATAGATGACCGTATATAACACAAAAAGGGGATTTTTGACAATTCAAGGGGGCGTACCCAGACCCCATGTCAATTTGGGGAAAAAAATTGTCCACTGGATATGTTTACTGGTTAGATAACAGGTGGGTAGATAAGTCTTTGTCCTAACATATAGATGGCATCACTGGATTTTTGCTATGATTTTTAGTTAGTACCAACCTTCAAACGATATGTGTCAAAATTTGACAGCAATCAGTCGATTGGTTCGTGAGATATAGCGTTTTATAGCGAATTTCGTGTGTTAATAAAACACTGTTTTTTGATGGAAAAAAATACTGTGCAAACCAAACAATGGCTTGATAAATGTTACCAAATATAAAATATTGGTTTCGTGAATTTAAACGTGGTCGTACAGACACAGACGATGCACAACGCAGTGGACGTCCAAAAGAGGTGGTTACGCCAGAAAACATCAAAAAATCCACAAAATAATTTTGAATGACCGTAATGTGAAGTTGAGCGAGATAGCTGAGACCCCAAAGATATCAAAAGAACGTGTACATCATATTATTACGAATATTTGGATATGCGAAAGCTCTGCGCAAAGTGGGTGAGCTCACAACCGCGTGAGCTCCCAATCGATCAAAAACAACAACAATACAACCGAATTTTTGCGTCGATATGTGACAATGGATGAAACATGGCTCCATCACTACACTCCAGAGTCCAATTAGCTCGTGTGAATTGGTGCAAAGAAATGCTCAACAAATATAACCGCGGTGCATCATATTCCGTCTATAACATCGTCACAGGCGACAAATCGTGGATATATGCGTATGAGCCCGAAACTAAACAGCAGTCGACAGTGTGGGTCTTCCAAAGTGAAGATAATCCAACGAAAGTTGTTCGCGCTCGAAGTGTTGCGAATCAAATGGTCGCCTGATTTTTCGCAATTAGTGGACATGTGGCAACAGTTCTACTAGAGGATCGTAAGACCGTCAATTCTGATTGGTTGGTTTGGTACATCACTATTTGTTTGCCCGAAGTGTTTGGTGAAATAAGAAAAAACGACCGTCGTCGCAAAATAATTCTTCATCATGACAATGCGAGCTCTCACACATCTCATCAAACCACTCAATGTTTGACCACTCAAAACATCGAATAAATGAGTCATCCACCGTACAGTCCTGATTTAGCACCAAACGATTTCTTTTTGTTCCCGAGCGTAAAGAAAAAACTGCGTGGTCAACGATTTTCGACGCCAGAAGAAGCAGTTGATGCGTTCAAAAACCACGTTTTGAAGGTGTCTCACGCGGAATGGCATAAATGCTATGACGATGGGTTCAAGCGCATGCAAAAGTGTATCGATCATCGTGGAGAGTACTTTGAAAAACACTAAAGCCATTTTTGATAAAAAACGATTGCGTTGTATATGCTTTTCTAGAAATATATGGAGCAGCCTACGTACTATGAAAATGGTATCGAAAAGTTGGAAGATTGCTATAATCGCTGTATCGCCCTCGAAGGCAACTATGTTTAATAATAAAATTGAATTATGCCAAAAAAATGTTTTTTTCTTAGTTAGGACAAAGACTTATCTACCCGCCTGTTAAAATATAAAATGTATATAGCAAGAGTCCTGTGCCTAGAAAATCGATGACT
>NW_022203168.1:0-11169 GCF_009176525.2 Contarinia nasturtii | reverse complement strand
TGGTCAACGATTTTCGACGCCAGAAGAAGCAGTTGATGCGTTCAAAACACACGTTTTGGAGATATCGGTTTCGGAGTGGCATGAATGCTACGGAAAGTGGTTCGAGCGTATGCAAAAGTGTATCGACCATCATGGCGAAAACTTTGAAAAACAATAAAGCCATTTTTGATAAAAAACGATTGCGTTGTATATGCTTTTCTAGAAATATATGGAGCAGCCTACGTAAGTGCCCTATAGTACAGGTACTGTACGAAGACATTTGTCAATAGGCGCACACTTCTCACTGATCCCTGAAAAAATCATTTTTGAGAAATACCGGACGAAATTTGACCGAGAACCTAACACGTTAACTAAATTCCTTTCATATATTATCAATATTATAATCAAGCGGACGGCAGTTCGTGCGAGTGACGAAACCACCTCAGTGTGTTGAAAAGTCGACTTGCTATATATACACGTAATTTCCAAATTCTAACCTGGAAGGCCTTTAGCCGCGTATGGTTACTCAGCCATAGACTAGTGGTTAGCGTGCCAGGTTTGTGAGCGTGAGGACACGAGTTCGATTCTCGGTCAAAATTCGTCCGGTATTTTTCCACCGTGATTCGCTCAGGAATCATCGGTGGTTTAATGAAGGGAAGTTTGAAAGAAGTCTGATACTTGTGGAGTGCTTCGGAGGGCACTTAAAGCCGTCGGTCCCGTGTGTGTGCACAACGAAGATATAGGTTCAGCACAGACACACGTAAAATAGAGTGCCTTCGCGTTAGGTTGGTGTCTTGGATGATCCACGACATCTACCGTGAAAAGGTAGTACTGAACTACTGGTCAATATACCGGTAAATCAGTGGTCAGTAAATCAGTCTCTATTGAAAAGAGAATCCAGTGCCATCTGGAGTTTGGCATAAATCGGGCGTATTGCAATAGGTTAAAAGACCTGAGCAACGAGGAACTATGGATATTGCTGGATAGCAGACATAGTACACTCCCTGATCTAATCCAATAATCCAATGGTTGGAAAGCCCTTGGGCCATAGATCAAGAAAAAATATAAAAGTTCGAAAATCGGTCCACCTGTCTTTAAAATATGGTCCTTTCAAGAAAAGGGTCAAAATTCAGTTTTATGCCCATAGATGGCACAGCAGAAAACATTTGTTACACAAAAATAACAATGTTACACAAAAGTGACAAATTTTACACACGCGTGTGACAAATTTTACACAAAAGTGACAAACTTTACACAAAAGTGACACTTTTTACATGACAAATGTTACACAATAGTGACAAATTTTACACACGCGTGTGACAAATGTTACACAAAAATGACAAATTTTACACAAAAGTGACAAATTTTACACAAAGTATCAAATTAGCAAAATAAATAAAATGGTTGGATTGGTAATCTGTGTAAAATGCAAATAACGATTTTTTCAAAAAAAAATATTTCACATTTTTGAGTTTGAATTCCCGTTTTTATTTTTATTTAATTTAACTTAACTAAAAAACTTAAAATTCAAAACACACGAGAGTAGTAAAATAAAATGTGAACTGGACCAGTTTAATTGCGACAACACCATCCGCCATTTTAATTTTATTATTGGTTTAGTTCGATTGATTCGTATGCAGTGCGACGAATTTTCTAGAAAATATTTTTCTTTCATTTTCATAATTTCGTTGTTTTCAAATTGTTCCCCCGCCAGGGATATATCAATGAAATTCAATTCAAACTTGAAAATCTGTCGAAACATTTACTTAATTTTTTCCCTCCTTCATTTCGTTGCTCAAATTGTTCCCCCGCCAGAGCTATTAATGAAATTCATTCAAAACTTGAAGAAATACCGAAACAAAATAATCAAATCGAGACTATCACAAAAATCATGCGCATTGTCTAGCGAGCGCCAAAAAACATCATCTTACACTTTTCTCTGTTCTCTTACTTCATACGAAATTCCTATTACGAAAGAACAACAACAATTGTATGGCTGAACTCAACGGCAGCAGCATAAAAGACTACTACTACTACAAGCTCAAACAACGTTGTCGATCGTATATTACATGCTTCTACTGACTCGCCAGCAGAAATGATGCGTGTGTAGTAGTTGACTTTCATAAAGTTGCTGTTTGAGTGTAGCCATACAACTGCTGTTGTTCTATCGTATGAAAAATGTAAAAATATTTTTTTTTGAAAAAATCGTTATTTGCATTTTACCAAGATTACCAATCCAACCATTTTATTTATTTTGCTAATTTGATACTTTGTGTAAAATGTGTCACTAATGTGTAAAATTTGTCATTTTTGTGTAAAATTTGTCATTTTTGTGTAACATTTGTCAAAATTTGTGTAACATTTGTCACACGCGTGGGTAAAATTTGTCACTTTTGTGTAACATTTGTCATGTAAAAAGTGTCACTTTTGTGTAAAATTTGTCATGTAAAATTTGTCATCTTTGTGTAAAACTTGTCACTTTTGTGTAAAATTTGTCATTTTTGTGTAAAAATTGTCACACGCGTGTATAAAATTTGTCACTTTTGTGTAACATTTGTCATTTTTGAGTAACATTTGCCGGCTGCCTAGATGGCACTAAATGAGTTCGTTGACACCTAAAACATCGATATTCTGATTCTAGAGCTCAATACCTTTCCAACGATACCTCAAACGTCAAAATCGATCAATCCGTTCGAAAAATTTATTATTTTAAAAATTTCATATGAATTTCTATGAAAAATCAAAATGTCTGTGTGTCTATGCGCAATTTTGCGTACTTGTTTCTGATCTTTTTGAAACTTTCTGTGATTAAAGTATACAAAAAACTAAGTATTTTGGTCCGGCACTTTTCGATATGGCCATGGCCGGCCTCTAAAAGTCACTTTTCGACTTTTTTTCCTATGGTCACCGAAGCGCCATGACTTGACACGCCCCAGACATATGCATATCATTGGAAAGGTCTTGAAGTGAGCTATCGAATGGAGTCATTTGCGGTCCAAAAATTTCAATTTGGAGTGGCCGAATTGGCCAAAAACCAAAAAGTTACCGTTTGGCCGGACACATAATGGTCATTAGCTCGAATACTAGCCTTTCATGGTCACTTGAAAATTTCACCGATTTTTAGGCCCAAGTCGCATCACTTATATCCCTAAAAATTCTTGTCTTCACGATATGGCCTTTGATAGTGCGAATATGGCCAGAAATGACAAAAAAATTTATTTTTAACATTTGAAGTATTTTATGGGCCAAAATGTACTCCAATGAATCTTTAAATATGCTCTGTGACTAGCCAAACAAAATTGAACAAAATATCGACCGTTTTGGATGGCTATTCCACCGAAAATCGGCCAAATGAACCAAAATGTCCGGGGGGTACATATGCATATCATTGGAATGGTTTTCAAGTGAGCTATCGAATGAAGCCATTTGCGGTCCAAAAACGGCCATTTGCGGTTCAATTTGGAGTGGCCAAATTGGCCAAAAACCAATAAGTTACCGTTCGGCCGGACACATGACGTACATTATCTCGAAAACAAACTCAAGGATTTTTTTGAAAATTTCACCGATTTTAGGCCCAAGTCTAAGCTATAATATGCAGCATAGCTCATATCCCAGAAAATTCTTGTTTTCAAGATATGACCTTCGGTAGTGCGAATATGGTATGTATAAATTTGGTCCAAAAATAACAAAAAAAAAAAAATTCAAATTCATGTGTCTTGAATCTTTAACTTGGAAAATAGCGCTTACAAAACTATTGATATCAAATAAAAAACCTCTATCAACGTGAAGAACGAGTAACGAAACCAAAATTTGAAACACAACATTTCTGATATCAATTTTGTGACAAAAATAGTTGGTAGATATATTTTCTGTGTACTGTGAATATAAACTTAATATACATTTGTAAATTCGGAACGTTGCTTCATTGCATCAGTATGAACTCAAAGTAAAAAGAACAGAATTTCTGCAACGTTTCGATTATACAAATGTATATTAAGTTTATATTCACAGTACACAGAAAATATATCTACCAACTATTTTCGTCACAAAATTGATATCAGAAATTTTGTGTTTCAAATTTTGGTTTCGTCACTCGTTCTTCACCTTGATAGAGGTTTTTTATTTGATTATTATTTACTGGAATATTACCAAAAAAATTTCAAAATGTACAGATATATTGTATATATAAAATAAATATTTATTTAAATGAACCGTTAGGCGAAGGAACGCAGTCATTATTATTATTAATATTATTCCTTTCCTCATATATCCACTACAGTACCAAATCACAATTTTCGAGCAATCCAACCCTATTTTTTTACTCTCTAATGGTTCTTGATAATATAAAAGTTCACACAGACTAGTCTAATCTATATGATTAGAACTATTAATATTGTTCCTTAAAAAAATAATTTATTCCTTTGTTTGTTTGTTGATTTCAATGACGTTTGCGTGCATAAGTAGTAATTAGCCATTAGATTGGCGAAACAATTTTTTCATGATTACATTTATCATATACAGATCGATATATGACTGATATATTTCTGGACATAGAGTTCAGCCGAGTTCAGTTTTTTCTTATTCTAACTGCCGTCCGCTGTGATCAACAATCGAATAAAAAAAATTGATTTATTAAATACAATTTAAGGAACAATGTTAATCATTAAGTCTGTCTTTAGAGTGAACTTCCGTATTATCTAATCGATAATATAAATGTTGTAACCTACTCCCATTCATGTTTCTCTTGTTCGAAAGCACGTTTGCGTTCCTCCAACTCACGAATTTGCATTTCTAATGCCTAAAACGTACAATAAAAAAGACGAAAAAAATTATTAGTATAAAAATGTTGAAATTTTTGGGCTTTCAAAAAGTCAAAGCACGATGTTGGAAAGCAACGTTAATAGCCAAAGCAAAAATGGTATAAATTTGAGTAACTTTAACCATAGACAGTACAAATTTGAGTCACACAGAGGACCATAGTGAAATTGCTGCGTTGCCCATCCGTCATTATAGTTGTGCTTTACAAAATTTTCTTGAGTTTTTCTCACTTAATAATTTATTACCTTCTTGCGTTCTTCGTGTCGTCGTGTCAGTTCGGCTTCGGAATCCTTGAGTTTTTGTTTTTTCTCTTTGACTTTCATTTCGAATACTTGTTCCATTTCAGCTTCCATTTTTTTCATCTTCATGTCATGCTCACGTTTCTCTTCTTCCATTTGAGCCAAAGGATTCCTGAATGCAAACAAAAGAAAATCATTTATAATATTTTGCACACGAGAAATTTATAACAGTAAATTCATTCTCGAATTCATTTTTACTGCAAGATAAAAGGAACGTGCCACAAATACAATATTTTTTTGTTACATTGAGTGTCAAACAAAAGATAGTGTGCTTAGCCGCTTTATGTATATGTAAAAAGAATTCAATGTATGATTTCAACATATTTTTTTCAGATAAAAATGAGTTTTATGTTATATTTTATAGCTTAAGATACGTAGCATTCATATTTTATTATTTTTGCGTTATATGAATATGTAACTCAATTATATTGGAGCTTCAATGACATTACATTCATAATCATGAATAAGAAAAAAACAATTCTTAGTTGAATTGACATTGCGGAGACGTTTTATGCAATCGCAACATTATGTTGGCGTTTTGTGTTCCAATCAAACTTTTTCATTATATTTTTCTTACATACACATTTTGACAATTGACTTCAAGCGGGTGATAAGCCAATAGAACAACAAAAATAAACCGAACAAACAAAACACGAGTTGTGAACAAGTAAAAAAACAAAAAAAAACATATATACATATGTTTCATTATCTCACGATACATTTGGATTAAAAGTGTTGATTCGCCTATCAACAGGCGATTTATTCTTTTATTTATTTAAAAAAAATATATATCAATTAACATTTTTCATTTTTGTGTCTGGAGATGGGAGAAGAAAAATTAGAAAAAAGTAAATTGACTCACAAAACACACTTACCACACAGTCATAAACGAGTTCATAACACCTTGATTGCATAAACTGGGATTTAAGGTTTTCCATTTATTAATTTTGGTGAAAAAATCGATTTGGACAGTAACTATTTCAAATTTGTTAACTAACGTAATTAAAAAAAGAGACAAAAGTGGCAACAGCATATAACAGATGCTGACAAATACTTGAGATTTGGTAGTAGTGAATATGGTGTACGTACACGTCGTACACACAACAGCATCAGAGCAACGTCACAGCGACAGCATGGTGATGCGAATGTACGGACATACGAGAAGTAACAACAACATAAGGTAAACGATTTGAATGTTTTAGTGTGACTGTGACAACAGCCCATATGGTGTCAAACCATTCCCAGTGTCAGAACTAAAATTGTTGCGCTAAGAAGCTAGAATTTAATTTTTTAGTTTTTGCACTAGGAATCGTTCACAAACCGACCAAGCAATACCAGAATCCGGAATATATGAATATTTTGAGAGTGAACAGTTGAAACGGAATGTAGAAAAGATGACATAAATCTAAATGTTTACTCGACCCGAAAACAAATCAAAGAAACCGAAAATGGGAGATAATAAACAAAAACGATCATCGTTTACACATTTTACTTGTGTTAAAATTACCAATCCAACTATTCAAGAGAATTATGCGATATTAAAAGTATTGATTTTCAGCATTGAATTCTAGTTATAATTTAACTATTGTGTTTTGCATATTTAACAGGATAGCATACTGAGCAATGAGAAGATAAAAAATGTCCCAGAAGCGGTTTTCATGAGACAAAAAAGACTTCATATAACATTCGGGATGATGCTCAAAAATCACGATCAATGTGCATGGATTGGAAATAATGAATGAAAACTCGAATAGGGCACGAGTAGTCTATGCAAAAATTGAATCAGAAGCTCTACAAAAGTTGCCGTTGGCATTACCAGAGCATTCATGGATGCAGGTTGAATAAAAGGATCGGTTAGTTTTTTTATGTATTGCATTTTGTTCATCGTGAAATGAAGATTAATTCTATAGTATCGAATTTGTATCGATCAGTTTTCCAATTTGCCCCAACTACGAACCGGTCCGCAATCGTGTTCTTTCCGGCACAAATTAAATGAATCTTTTCCTCGGCCGTCCTTCTACGAGTTATTAACGCTTTGTGAGTAAGTATCGTTTGCAATTACATCATTATTATTTTTATTATCATTCATTGTAGACTGATATTGATATATTTATTAATGATGAATTATTTTGTGTTTCTTATCTTTTTTCTGATTGATAGTTGCCTTGGCAACCAGTACTATTCCACAGTAAGTATTTTGTTTTTTTTTCTCTTTTCACAGTAATCAACGATATCAACAGTACTACTACTGCTACTACCAAATCTCAAATTTAAATAATGTTGTGGTGGTCATTGATTTTGCCAGAGTAATGAAACGACAACAACAATAACACGCATTTTTTGTTGGCGAAATTTCCACTCCAGATCGTCACGACATTGGTGTTTTTAGTAAGATATACAGAATCAGTACGTAATGCGTAAAACCATAGAACAAAAAATGAGTAAAAATAATACTCGCAATCAAGAGAAAAAGTGAAAATAAAAGTCAATCATAAAATGAGTGAAAATAAAAGGCAAACACAATTTATGATCGATTTTTATTTTCACTTTTTATCTTGATTGAGTATTATTTTCATAGCATTATGATTGAGGTTTTTTTCAAATTTCTACCATTTTCTACTTTTATTCTAAGCGGTTCATTTCTCATTCATTTTAAATAATATTAACTTCTCATAGGTAAAAGCCAAAGCAAAAATAATTATTATTATATAGGCAGAAATCAATAAATAAAATAATAATAAACGAAAGATATAATAAATGTTATTTATAATATTTATTTTACTCACTTGTTGCTTAGGCGTGAATTTTTGCCGTCTGTTCCGAGACCGGCTAATTTGCGACAACGATAATTTTCATAGTGAACATTATTTGTGACATCCTTCAAATCTTGCAAATGTGTCCGTATGATCATGTTACGCAGTGCAATAAAGTCACAATGATCTAAATTCTCCACTAAAATGACGATTTTTAATGAATGTATCTTCTACGGACGAATGCATTTTATGTTTGTTACCTTCGGCAGTGCCCCAAGGATATCTGCGTCCACGAACCTTGCGACCATCAATTTCTACGACTGTGTTGGCCCCAACAATTGCGAATGGAACTCGGCTTCGGAGCTGTTTCAAAACTTTGGCCTCTTCTTCATCTTCGAGTGGTTCGGGAAAATCGTAGATTTTAATTTTGTGCTGAGCAATTTCATTCAAAATCTGTATAAACGGAAATAAAGTTTTAATAATTATTATATCCTTTTCAATAATTTTAAGAACTTAATTAGTGTTGGGCCCCCTTGATTTTTAGTCACTTACCTGTTTTTTGAATAATTGTACCTCTTCGGGTGTCATGGTATCAGCTTTTGCAATAACTGGTATGATGTTGACTTTATCGCAAAGTCTTTGCATGAATTCAACATCAAGTGGTTTCAAGCCATGGCCTGATGGAGCAATAAAATAGAGACAACTATGAACACGATTATCACTTAATGCTTTACGGTGAACACGCGATTCAGCAGTAAGGAATTCTTCGTATTTTGCTTCAACAAAGTCGATAATTGGAACCCAGCAATTACTGTTGTCAACCGCATCACCAAAACCGGGTGTATCAACAACGGTCAATGTTAAATTGACTCCATTTTCTTTTAATAAAACTTTGGTCGTTTCAACAGCTACCGTTTTTTTAATACGATGTGATGGTCCCGGATGCTGATCTTGATTATAAATATCGGCCAGAAACATTGAATTAATCAATGTTGATTTGCCTAAAAAAATGCAATTAAATTCAATTCATTCTTATTTGACAAAGATTTGGTTTACATGAAATAATTAGATTCATTTCTATTCATTTTTGTAAGCTAATGGATAAATCAAAAATTTCATTTTTGTGTTGTGCAATAGGTTAGGTCAATGGAAAACAAAAGAACCTGCTGTGCAGAAGTTATTCGATATTTCTTCCTCCTTTTTTCAATTCAATTTACTAATTTCGAAAACACATAAATTAGCCGTTCAAAACTACAATAAACCCGATGACTATGGAAACATGGCAAGCGATTACAAAATATAATAATATACTCTAAATTACAATTTAGAGAAACAACAAAAAAAGAATAAATATTAGGAAAATTAAAAAGAAAACATAATTATTTTCATGTAAACCAATCTTTCAGGCTCTGGTAAGGATATCTAATCCAGGTTCTTTTAGCAAAGAACCTTCAGAATCCAAAACTAGATGTGATAGTAACCTAAACCGCTTTCGCCCACAACCATCAATGTAAATTCAAAACCTCGTTTCACTGCCTTTCGATACACTTGATTTGGCAAATTTGCAAAACCAACGTAACCATCAAGCTCCTTTGGCTTTGGTCGACTTATAGCCTGTTGTTGTTGTTGTAATTGTTTTTCTTTATCTAGGCGATCACTAACAATTTTATTCGAGTCCTGGTGATTGTTTTCGATGTTTTTATGATTATAAGCATCCTTTAAGCTGATAGTGTTAATGCTGTTTATGACATTGTTCATTGCCGTTGTTGGTGTGTTCGCATTCGAATGATTATTAACGATTATTGTTGAATTCTTTTCCAATGTTGGTGTTCCATTACCATTTATCTAATTTAAACGAAAAAAAAAATTGAATATTGCAAATGAATTGGGCATTTGGGCTGATTCAGTAATAAATTGCATAAAAAGATTTCAAAAGGATGAAAAATTTGAAAAATTGAAGCATAGATAAGAATATATTTTTTCTATATCATCATGCCAACAATGATGGTGTATATAATAAAATTAAATGCCAGACAAAATCTTTTGAATGTTTCAATTTCAGAAATGGAAACCGTGTCATACTTGCGAACTCAATGATGAATTTACATGATTATTGTGTGGTGGATTCGGTGGGGGTTCCATTGGACTGTGCTGAGATTGCGATTCTGATTTGAAAAACATTTCACGTTTCGATTGTAACTGAAAAAATATCGTATTTTACGGAGAGAAAAAAGAAGGAGAAAACAAAAGAAAGAAAATGATAATGAAAATTAATCGTTATTATTATCTTGTGAAAGTATTTTATCTTTTTCCGTATATTTTAACGTTAAAAAATGTAAGATCTGAGCCATAATTTGCTCATAACAGTGTGAAATGGAACGTTATATGCAAGTTTCTAATAAATGGATTCCAGTGGAAAAAAGTATGATGTAATTTTGTTTGTGATTCACTATTTTTGATGCATTTTCAGCTCACTTGAGTTGTGACACAAATTTTACTGTTTATTCAAGGTGATTGAAGCACTCGATAAAGAAGATCGTCAGTTCTTCTTGCGATATGATCGTAGATAGTTTTTTTTTTTGCAAATAGCACATCACAAATACGATAACCAATCTCGCAAATTGGCATGAAATTCGACTTGAGTGCGATTGGATATAAGAGGAAATAATAATAATAATGATAATTAAAATATCGATCGAAATCGTATTATTAATTTATCGATACCAAGTCGATTGTGCACAACAAATGTTAAGGCAAATGATTCGGTACCATGGCTACTTCTGTTTCGAAGATCGGCATTTTGGGCCATGGTCATTGCACACGCATGCCAAAATAATTGCTTCTTTGTACTACTTTCATGGCTACCAACGTACGTTCATGAAGGTTTTCCACAAGCAAAGGTATGTTATTATGGTTTTTTACTGACTCCGTTAAAAAAAAAAAAAACTCCATTTAGTCTAACCATGATTAACATTTTTTAGTAGTTTGTCTATTTTTCATGTTTTTTACTCTTCATGCAAATTGAAGACCGCCTTTGTTTCATTTTTACACCAATGAAAAGTAATAAAATCTGTTTATGTGTTTCCAGGGTTGGGTTGTGAATATGGTTCCATGGTTGGCGCTGCCGCCATGCATATTTTAGGCAAATATATAACCGATTATCTAATAGCACGCGATTGGCCGGTGACGAGAGTGCGAAAAATTCTACAAAGCTGCTGTTTCATGTTCCAAAATTCGTGATTCCGGCAATTTTAAATGTTTTGCTATTTGAATGGCCAAACCATAATGTTTGCGAAACACCAATCGATCCAACACAACAT
>NW_022203167.1:0-8405 GCF_009176525.2 Contarinia nasturtii | reverse complement strand
TCTGACAAACTAATTACGACCTCCTACAATTTCGATAGGAGTTTCGAGATTATTATAACAAAAAGTCTCAATGAATTCTTCCAGCAAAAACAATGGGCACAAAACTCCTTTTTCACTGATGGTTCTGTCAGAGAAACAGGTAGTGGATGCGGCTTCTACTGTGAAACAGAGAACCTCACCTATTCATTTCCCCTGGGACAAACAACAACAGTCAAACAGGCGGAAATATCTGGAATTATTCATTGTGCATACAAAATACTGGGGGACCCAGTACGGGGAAATATAGCTATCTTCACAGATAGTCTGGGAGCCATAACTGATCTTAAGAATATTAAGATGCAAAATGGCTTGGCTATGAACTGTTACGAGGCACTCCAGTGCATTTCTGAAACGAACAACCTTAGGGTGGTTTGGATCAAATCTCATACTGGTATTCGGGGGCATGACCTGGCAGATGGGGCGGCAAAATTGGCTGCACACGATGCAATAGAGGGTTCAGAACCATACATACCAATTGAATATTCACGAGTCAAGAACCGATTAGCTACTTGGCTCAGAAACAGATCCCGCCTAAATTGGCAGGGTACGTTCTCATGTGAGCAAACGAAACACTTCGTTCGATACACATGTTCAAAACTCACGGTGGAATTAGCCAAATTGCCCAAGGAAGACCATGGTAATTGGTTTACTTACCGGGCACGCTAGGGTCAATTCTCATATGAGAAATCTAAATCTCAGAGACGACCCGGACTGTAGACTGTGTGGTGGAGAATGGGAAACCACTGCCCACCTCATAGATAGATGTCCAATGTTGGATACCATACGGGCTGACTTCACGAGCTGGAGATCCTACCCTTTCATTCATGCACCGAGTGTATTCAAATTGGTAACGTTTTTCATACGGGCATGCGATGACAATCCATGCCTTAGAAACATTTTTGGATAAAAGACTATTCTCGTGTATTCAATACACACACGGGCGTCTTGCAATAAGTTATGAAACTTGAGCAACGAGTAACTATATTAAAATTTACTGTTTAAATAGGACACTCCCCGTTTTAATCCAATAATCCAATAATCCAATTGTGATACATTTATATATTTGCTCAACATTTGTTGAATTTGCGATACATTTGCTGCATTCATTGAAAGCACAGCATATTTATTCAAAAATGATGCATTTGTTTTCGTGATTTGCCCCTAGAGTGATCTCTCGTTTGATATCGAAATCAATGAACACGATGTAATGAAGGCATTGCAATCGATCAATGTGAATAAAGGAGCCGGCCCTGACGGAATATCACCGAAGCTACTGAAGAACTGTGCACAATCTTTGGCAAACCCGTTAACAGTGCTATTTCGGAAATCATTGTATCAAGGATGTGTTCCGTCGGCGTTGAAAAATTCCAGGATTGTACCAATATTCAAGTCTGGTAAAAAGAGCAACGGATCGAACTATCGGCCAATAATGATAATACCAACAAAAGCCAAACTATTCGAAATTGTTGTGTATAGTAAAATCGACACATTTGTACAAGCAAAAATCAACCACAATCAACATGGTTTCGTAAGAAGTCGATCAACCTCAACAAATTTATTGCAAATGGTAAATTTCACGATGGATTCAATAATCGAAAAATGTCAAACGGATGTTGTACACCGATTTCGAGGAGGCCTTCGATCGGGTCAACCACAAAAGAATGCTACAGAAACTGGTGAAATTTGGATTCGGCCGACGACTAGTCAAATGGTTCCATGGATATTTGACAGCCCGTACACAGTTTGTTTGAATCGGCGAAAAAAAGTCACGTACTTTCACTGTCTCATCAGGAGTACCTGCGGGAAGTATCTTGGGACCATGTCTATTTATTATTTTTATTAACGACATTGTCGAAACCGTGTCAAATGCACTTGTCTTACTTTTTGCAGATGACTTGAAATTGATTCGAAAAATACAATCGCCCAGTGATGCCATTACTTTCCAAAATTCCATTGATCAGTTGAATGATTGGTCGGAAACGCAAAGGTCGGAAACGCAATCGACTACGAATATACGAAACGGGCAACATATATTTGAACGAATCAATTTACACAAGGATCTCGGCGTTATTTTCGACAAAAAACTAACGTTTGTCAATCACATCAATGCGATTACAGCTAGTGCACATGCGGCTATGGGATTCATAAAACGGACACTAAAAAATAAGTTCACGATCGAAACGGCGAAAATATTATATTGTGCACTTGTCAGATCAAAATTAGAATACGCGAGTATTGTATGGCAGCCATACCACCGTATACACTCAGATAGAATAGAATCAATTCAGAAAGACTTTGCGATATGGACATTAAGATTTGTTTACCAAAGAGACGAGAATTTTGTATTGCCACCGTATTATTTTAGATGTGATACTTTAAATATTCAACCGCTTTGGAGACGGCGCATAAATGCCTCTATTTTTTTAATTTACGATCCCTTATTGGGTAGAATAGTATCGCGTTCGCTTAGAGATAAGATTGTATACACAAGACTTCAATATGACATAAACCAAAGAAACTTAAGAAATACAGAACTAATTAGAATACGAAGGTTCACATCGGAGTATGCACATAATCAGCCGTTTTACGTAGCTTGTAGGAATTTTAATTTGGTAAGAGAACAATTTATGCAATCAGCATCGAGAGAAATTTTTAGAAATAATATTGTTAAATTGGAAAATGTGACATTTATTGAACGGTGAAAAATGTAACTTTAAAAATTATATTGAGATGCTAGAAAGTAAAACAATGAACACAATCGATATCAGCCACTCCGAAGTCGATAAGGCTGGTGACTGGATATTCGACCGGGTAGTGTATCATTGTAAACGATATTGTACAAAAATATGTTATAAATTCAGTCTGTGATCAGATGGTGAATAAATAAATAGATAAATAAATAACTTCATATTTTGGCTATGTACTGTGATGATGCACATTATTGCGCAGTTCTTGTTTACTTTGCAACAGCAATGGATGTGAAACGTCAACTTGTTTTGAATTTGCACAAAAAAGGTTTGCGACAAATTGATATTATTCGACGTCTTCAGATCGATAATATCAACTTGAAATTTATTTAGCGCACTATAAAACGATACGACGAGCATTGAACAGTCGATGTGAAGCGAAAACCGGGCAGAAAAAAATCTGTACGTACAAAAGATCTGCAGATGGTCAAAAAAGTACGAAAGAAAATTTGTCGAAATAACAAAAGAAGCGCTAGAAGGCTTGTGAGCACATATCAGTCACACTTCAATGCGGCCTGTGTTGAAAGAAGATTTGGGAGTGAAACCATTCAAAAACAACCTCAAACATTGTTTTTTCAGACGAGAAGTTGTTCCTTTTGCAGCCAAGGCCCAATGCGCAAAATGATAGCGTTTATGCAGCGTCAAATGAGGACATTTTTGAAGATGATTTAGTCGTTGAACGATTTCAAAATGTGTCAGGTGTCATGGTTTGGGGCGACGTTTCGGCCGGCCACAAATTTGTTGTCATATGCCAAAATGTGTTTGGTGATGAACCATGGCTTTTCCAGCAAGATGGGGCACCGGCACATCGAGCAAACAGAGTGCAAATGTGGTTAAGAGAAAATGTGCCTGATTTTTTTTAACAAGGACGAATGGCCGCCATCGTCTCCAGACTTGAATCCATTGGATTATTTTGTGTGGGGCTACATGCAAACGAAGCTAAATGATCTGAAGATTAAGAAAATTACAAAATTGGATGCATTCAAAAAGAAAATCGTCAAGATTTGGAACGATATTCCCATCGAAATGGTGCGCGCCGCGTGTAATTCTCCTAATTGGTAAATCAAATAGTGGTGTTGCTCTGGTATCATGTGCTGGATCATAATATTTTATACTGTTTGAAACATGAGTTGACTTTAAATCTCCGTGAATAATTTTGAAAATAAAAGACACTTGTGCCATCTTGCGTCTCTCCTCAAGAGTAATCATTTGTAGAAATAGTAGTCTGTGTTCGTATTTTGGCAGTCTAAAATCGTTCCAGGCCATTCTCCTTAGAGCATACAATAAAAATTGCTTTTTATTGACACTATTCAATATTCTCACATATTGTCATAGTGTAGATTCCAAATTTCTGCTCCATACTCAATAATCGGTAATATAAATGTAAAGTAATCTATATAATATTAATAACTGCACCGAACAGCGTTCCTTCGCCTTGGTGGTTTATTTAAAATAATTTAAATAAATAAAATATAATTAAATTCTTACATCAAGCAGTTTTGAAAAAGATTAACAATAATTATTAATATTATGAATAATTTCATTTTTGTTTTCAATTCATCTATTTTGTTTAAAATATTTTTCAATTCTCAGTTTTACTGTTGATAAATTTACTTCTAAATCAATTAAATTGGTATCACTGTTTGGAATTTTTTTTGTATAATAATCATTGAATGTTATAAGCATATAATTAATTGGTTCATATTTTGTGTAATCGCTTCCCCTAACTGGAATATTAAAATGCGGTATTGCACGGGTATTATGCGCTGAATTATAATAATTTAAACTGTTTGATATATGAGTTGACTTCATATCTCCATTAATAATTTTGAAGATGAAAGACACTTGCGCCATCTTGCGTCTTTCCTCCAGCGTAATCATTTGTAGAAACAGCAGTCTATACTCATACTTTGGAAGTCTATAGCCATCCCAGTTCATTCTCCTTAGGGCATGAAGTAAAAATTGGTTTTGTATTGACTCTATTCTTTTGCACATATTGTCGTAGTGTGGATTCCATATTTCCGATCCATATTCGATGATTGGTAATACAAATGTATAATAAAGGCGTTTAATTGTCCATGGATCAACGAAGTCCTTGCCGTAGAACTTTAACCAAGCCAATCTTGATTTGGCTTTAGCCGTGACATGCTCAATGTGTGATTTGAAATTCATTTGCACATCAAGCAACTTCCCCAAGTCCCTTATTACAAAGACTCTTTCTATTTGAACGCCGCCTACGTTGTATTTGTATTCATATTGCAGTGATCCCCGATGATATGATATGATCTTTGTTTTGTTTTCATTTAATTTTAATAAATTACGTCTATAATAATCCGCTACACGATCCAAGTCATTTTGAAGATTAATGCAGTCATCTGTTGAGGTGATACATTTTGAAATTTTTGTATCATCAGCGAATGAAAGTATGGTAGAATTGGTCACGACGAAAGGTAGATCAATAACAAACATGATGAACAAAGTAGCGTCAATGGGATATCCTTGACCCGTCCCAGAAGTAACTTCTATTGGGTTTGATTTGGTATCTGATATCTTTACAATTTGTCATTTGTCTGCTCATTCAATCCCATAATTTCTAGTTTTTGAATAAGTAAATTTAAGTTATCCGAGTCAAAGGCCTTGGCTATGTCTAAATAGATGGCGTCTGTTTGATGTCCCCTTCCCATGTTTATAATCGTTTTTGATGTAAATTTTACTAGATTTGTTATCGTTGACATGTTCTTTATGAATCCATGTTGACTTTCGTGGATTATGTTTTTCAAATATTGATAATATTGATTGGGATGTTTTGTGATGATTGAATCGATAAGTTTTGACAAAATGCACTGTAAAGAATCCCCGGTAATTTTGAACGTTGTTTCTATCGCCGTTTTTGTAGACTGGCCTGACAAATGAAGTTCTCCATATCTGCGGGACAGAGGCAGTTTCAAGTGATTCTTTTAACAGTGTTGAGATTGGCCCCTGCAATGAAACCAAACAATGCTTGATACATTTGTTTGGAATTTCATCAGGACCACAGACAAGATCATCCGGAAGCATGTCAATTTGTTGTCCAACAAGCTCCTCAGTTATTTCAATCGGTGATATTTCAGAACAAATGTCGCGAATATTTTCAATCTCCGTGTTGTCATATCGTAGATCACCCGTCAAAAAGTTGTAGGCGAAGAGTTGTAGGCTGTATGGTGTATACGATATAAAGAGCCAATCATAAAGACAACTGAAACAATACATACATATCGAGATTTCAACAATGCTGACTATAAACAAATAAATGAGTCGCTTCTTGATGTAGATTGGGATGATGTTTTTGATGCAAATTCATTAGAGGTAAGACTGGATAGTTTAGATAGCATGCTTATATGTTGACCTACAAGCTCCTCTGTTATTAGCACAAATATCACGTATTGTTTCTATTTCCGAGCTGTCATATCGCAGATCACCTTCTAAAGAGCTGTAAGCGGTGTCAAAGTGTTTTGCAAAAAAACTAGCAATTGTTTATTGTTCGCTTGCTTTTTCATTCAAATAAGTCATCTCATGTGGTAGATCTTCACTTTTCCCTATTTTGAAGAATTTCTTAGGATCTTCATCTATCTGCTTCTCCATCTCAATTCTATAATCTTTGATAGCTGAACGCGCACAGCGTTTGTATTATCTTCTTATTTCCTTATAATAATTTATTGATTCAATTGTGTTGAGTAATTTTTTATTTTGATGCGCTTTGCTGACTTTGTTCTTCAACTCTACCATTGACTTGTTAAACCACTTCGGTTGTTTTCTGATGATTATTTGAAAACAATGTACATGTTTTTCGATTGTTGACTTAATAATTTTATAAAAATTATTCAGTCTTAATTCTAATGAATTCGTAACAAAAACATTATGCCAATCTACATCAAGAAACGACTCATTTATTTGTATAAAGTCGCGATATGTTTGTTTTGTTTCAATGGTTTTGATGACTCGCACATTATATTTGATTTCGATTGCATTGTGGTCATACATGGGCACGGAAAAAATTTAAGGAGGGGGGTCCATCGGCCACAAACTTGAAAAGCAAAAAAAAAAAAAAGGTCTTCATTTTTCCGCCGAAAATCCCTAGCAAATCAGAAGATTTTTAGATCTCAAAAAACACTAGCAATTTTAAAGATTTTTCGATTTTCCATAAACTTGAAAAGCAAAAAAAAAAAGGTCTTCACTGTGCCCATGTATGATTGTGGTGCTTTTCAAAATTCAATAAATGAAAGTCACTCATGGTACAATGAAACTGCTCAACATCATTTGTCCAAATCAAATCAAGCATACGACCATTTTGGTTGTAATTCTTGTTAATCTGGTGAAGACCTAATTCATAGCAAGTATCCAGCACTATCTTCTCTTTTTCACTGGCTGAATTGATAGCAATTGCTATGTCAGGGTCCTCATCTTCATCAACAAACCAAATCAATCTTGGCAGATTGAAGTCACCGGATACTATTAAAACATCCTTTTCACTCAACTTTGAAGCTTGTTCTTTCAAAGCATACATGTTGTTTTCATATACTTTGAGAGTTGAGTCTGGTCTGATGTACAATTCAACCAAAAAGATGTTCCTTTTCATGTCGGCAACCTTTACTCAAAGAGTTTCTTAGCAATTGTATGACACTTTAGTAAGAAAGTAGTTCCAACTATTTACCAATAGATGGCGACACATAAAATAGCAACTTAAAAAAAAGCAAATACGCATTTCCTATACTTATCGTAAAAAATGTAATAAAAAATCGCGTGCTGAGAAAAACAGTAATAATAATTATTATACACAGGGTATAATACACAAATATTTATTTTTTCTCAGCACGCGATTATTTATTACATTTTTTACGATAAGTACAGTAGATTGCCAAATGTCGACGCACGACCAAATGTCGGAATACCGAGAGGTGAATCACAGCGGACGGCAGTACGCGCGAGTGACGAAACCACATTAGTGTGTTGAAAAGTCGAACTCGCTATATATACACGTAATATACGAAATCCAGACTTAGAAGGCCTTTTGTCGCGGTTGATGTATGGTTGGAAAGCCCTTGGGCCATAGATCAAGAAAAAATATAAAAGTTTGAAAATCGGTCAACTTGTCTTCAAAATATGGTCCTTTCAAGAAAAGGGTCAAAATTCAGTTTCATGACCATAGATGGCACTAAATGAGGTCGTTGACCTCTGAAACATCGATATTCTTATTCTAGAGCTCAATACCTTTCCAACGATACCTCAAACGTCGAAATCGGTTAATCCGTTCGAAAAATTTATTATTTTTAAAATTTCATATGAATCTCTATGAAAAATCAAAATGTCTGTGTGTCTGTCCAAAAATTGCCATTTTTTCAAACAATCGCTGTGGCACCTATACTTGACTTACGCAAACCATATGCATATTCGTTGGAAAGGTCTTAAAGTAAGCTATCGAATAGTGCCAATTGCGACTTAAAAATTTCAAGTTCAGGTGGCCAAATCGGTCAAAAATCAAAATTTGACCGTCTGGCCGGATATAAAGATAAAAAAAATGAGTTGTAGGCTGAGGCAAAGAGTTGTAGGCTGAGGCAAAGTGCTTTGCAAAGAAACCAGCGA
>NW_022203166.1:0-3498 GCF_009176525.2 Contarinia nasturtii | reverse complement strand
ATTGTGTGTGTTTTGTGCTTTGAAATTGCGATTTGACGTTGTGTGTAGCCTTCAATTGTTTATATAATTATTTAACGCATTTTTTCTTTCTTTTTTCCGTTTTTTTTTTTTAATTTTGAAATAGACTGCAAAATGGGTCGCCACAAGGCAGCAGATCCAAACGCCGACCAAAGGTGTATAAAGCAAGGACTGCCGTCAATTATCCGAGAACGATATCGCGATGTTATTATCGCGATCATTTCTATTCTGTCTATCAAAGCAACGAAAATTGCGTGCCTGGCATCATTACTCTTTCTCATGAAAGTAAGTTCAAAAATTTCATTTGTTTCAGTTTTTTGCTTTGAATAAAAAACATCAACTTCTTTTTTAATATTTCATCATAAATTCATCATATCATCCGAATGATTTTTCATTTCAATTCTTCGCTAATGACAATCAAATTCAATTTTTCGATATTATTTCATCATTTTCTATACGCAATTTACGGGCGATATTTTGCACTATTGTATTTGCATGAATTGATTCGATTGTTTGTTCGTTTGTTTGTGAATAGGTGAATGAAGCTGTTGATCACTTTGATGATGAATTTTTTGTACTGGATTTTCGGCAGTTGGTAGACGCTGCTAGAATCGATTGGCCCACCAATGGTGGATTTGGTAATAGTTTCAAGTACTTGTATGAACAATACGAAAACAACGTTCGAACAAACTTGAAAACGCATTGCGAATCCCGTTTGAGAAAATTTTTCAAGCTAAAGACATTCCAGCTCAATGACAATGCAATTCGGTATAACTACTTTAACAACTTGTACGGCTCGCCCAATGAATTGCCATATTACGATGAAACTGACACCAAAAATGCCGTTAACTACGCATATCATCGGAAAGACAACACGAATGACGATGTTGAGCGACAGCTTCGAGTGGGCGAGTTGTTGGATGAGCTACGTTGGTTAGGTGCACCAGAAGATTGCAACATTAAAGAATATGTCAGCGAAAATTGGTTCCATTCGATTCGTATGTGGATACATATTCAACGTGAAATCCAATGGTATCACAATGAGTACAAATGTCGTCGTGATGCACCACAAATTAAAATTTTTGTCGTTGTACCAATGTGCAGTTTCCAACGTCGTCACATTCGCATCGATACCGACGCATTGTACACCATCCTAGCCAGTGTAAAATTGGTGCCATTGAAGTGCGGTTTGAAAAACCGCAAAGATAAAACGACCAATTCGATCAACATAACGAGCAACGAATTCCGCAGAAATAAAATCTTAAGTTGGAATCTGTTTTTCAATGTGGAAAAAATTCAACAAGTGGTACATTTCAAAAAGTATTTCGATTTCCAAATTTGTTCGGACGGTGTGTCTGTTTCGATGATGTACAAAAAGCCAAAATTACCACCAGTCGAAATAAGTGATGCTGAAATCATGAAAATGTACAAAGGGAACAAATTGAAGTATGCTATTGGCTGTGACCCGGGCATGAAAACCTGGAACGCTTCAGTGCGTCGTGATTTGGATACCAAAGAAGAGGTAAATTCAATTTTTCATAATGAATGAAAGTGATTGATATTGTGATTGTGATTGTGAATACAATGTCGTTTTTGTTGTTATCATTTTGTTAGGTGAATTTGCGCATATCCAGCAAACGGTATCACTGGGATGCGAAACAAGGCCGACGTGATGCAAAAGCCGAACGAATCACCCGATTATTTACATACGACGAGAAAGCTGATCGCAATCGAGTTGCAGCGACTCTGGGTACAATGCCATCGCCAAGAGAAACATCATGGCGGTCGTATATTGAACATCGACTACGAGTTATGAATGATGGCATTGAAACGTACACGTGTGAGCAATATGCACGCTTGGGATTGGACAAGCATATCGAATCGGTTCGTGCGATCGACAAAGCGGCTTGCAAACTGACACGCAATCAAGCAGCAATTTTCTACATGGGAGCCAGTGGATCCACACCAGCCAACTCACCGATCAAAATCAAAAAACACGTGCGATGCCCAGGCACTCGCAAACTGATTGCAGCCATCATGAAACGTGGAAATTGTATCGTTCGGATGGTCGATGAGTATATGACATCACAACATTGTCCATTGTGCTTCAAACGATTTCCACTAGCAACTCGAAGCCATCGGTATAAGGTATGTGTTGGTTGTGTACCGAATCCTATTGTTGGTCTGCCACCGCTCATCGTAAGCAATGTGAGCAAACGATTATTACAACTACGACGAACAATCGCAAGAGTGTGGCGTGAGATGCGAGAAATGGGCGATGAAATTGCTGCAACTCTTCGAGATGGACCGAATGCAGCTCGTTTGGTGTCAAAGAAGCAACGCTTCTTCAAAACATGGCTACCAAATGTTGCACACGTTGAAATCGAGGGAGCTGCTGGAGCACAACCATCGCTCACAACTGTATGGCATCGTGATATCGCAGCAGCGAAGCTGATCCTGTACAAAGGTATGCAATTAATTGAAATTGATACAAATTGAAAAAAATTGCAATGTCATTCGGTGTATGTTTTTCTTGTATCATTCGGTAGGTGAATGCGTGGTGTTCAAGCGGACGGTTCATCCGAACTTACGAAGACCTCGCCACAATGCCAACAATGTGCCACTACCGTTCTATGGGAATGGAAATCAGCAGCCCTCATTCAACAACATTCAAACAATACTAAATTTAGAAATTAGTTTATAACAATTATTTGTTAGTTCGCTAGGCTTGATTAAATTGTGGCCTTGCTAAAGTACGAGTACCTCTTGGTATAAATTGTACTCGGTAAGTGGAGTCTATTGCATATACAATAGCATAATGATGATTATGAATCAAGTCAATTTTTTCATATCAGTCTAATTGAATTGTGCTTTCTTTTCTTTTTTTCTTTCCATTGCGACGGTAAAATTGACTGAAACTACACACGAATGCTACCCCAAATTCGACCGTAAACTTGGGCCTGGTAATGGGTGATTTGCGCTAACAATTGTTCCTTGGTACTGAGTTAACTCAGTATGAGTCTGTTTGTGAAATAAATAAATATATTTGCTTTGGTTGACTAAATGCCCAACCATTTCACCTAATAAAAATGCCAAGCGATCGTGTGTCATATTACATGAAAAAAAAAACATTGTTTATAAAATAACAATTTATTTCAAATTTTTTCGAGAAGATTATTCGTGATTTCTCGTAAAATTATATTTCACAATTTCTTTTTCATATATACATACCTCATCAAGTCGCAGTAGCTCTTCGGAACTCATTGTGCCCAATATATTTTGTTTGGTTATATCTTTACGTTGTTTTTTTTCCTTTTTTCGTCTATCCTTGTCGCGGTCGGTTTTCTCACGGTCGCGTTCACCAACGCCCACGCCCTTTTTCATAAAATTAAACATTTTTGGGCGTTTTACAGCAGCAGATGCTGATTTTTTTGTACACTATCCGAATTAAAATGCCTTGTTACATATAAACATATAATT
>NW_022203165.1:0-5046 GCF_009176525.2 Contarinia nasturtii | reverse complement strand
TGATTGTCAGCTCGCTTACATCGAGTAACTGTCAAAACAAAACAAAAATGCAAATGTAAAAAATGGGCAGAGAAGAAATTGCGTGAAATTTGAGTGGATTTGACGTTTTAAGTTTCAAGTGATTCATGTGATATGAATCATGTCAAGCAAAAAAATGGACTGAAAATATGATCTATGTGAATAAAAAAAACATGTAAATATATCCAGTTTCAGTACAAACTCACAATGCGTTCGATTTCCTTGGCAACGATGTCAAAGTGTAAGATGGCTTCACCGCTGATCGTTTGATTGTCGAAATCAATATTCCAGAACAATTCGGTGTGCCGGGTTACAACATTCTCTGGCTCAGAGTAACTACTAGGGTCACCTTTGCTTAAACGGCTCATACTGTTAGCTTCGAAATGTTTTCAAATTGCTAAAAACGAAAGAAAATTGTAAAATTGCGATTAATTGTCCAAAATCTATCACAAAATGTGAACAAATGAATATTTCAATAGTTTCTAAACAAAACCACTCAAGTTTGGTTCGTATAGATATTTCATCCATAGATAAGCTGCACACACACCATGAACAATGTTATCTATCTTGAAACTTAAAAAAAAGTTTTTTCTTAGTTCATTTGGAACACAAGTGGTTTTTGGTTAATTCGATTCACATTTAATAAGTGTGTTAATCTTCAAAATTGACCAATTTCAATGAGCCCACATCTGATAATTATCGTCCGGAATAGCAAATTGTATATTTTAAGAAATTCCACAATTTAACACACACACACAACAAGGAAACAATAACAACAACAACAACAAAGTGTATTCAATAGAAATGAGCGCAAACTGTGTATTTGATGCGAAAATATTTTCAATTTATTAAAATAAAACACACAATCAATAACCAAAATATATTAATTCTAGATTTGAACAGCGCTTGTTTGGGAGATACTGTTTTCTCGTCCAATGTTGTTGACGAAACGAAAAATTATGACTAAGCAATAATTAAATACAAGTCGCAGTGCAAACGTTGCAAATTATCTCAATGTTTGATAGCTATGAACTCACTGAATGCGAACCGCACTTTGGATAATAACATATCGAAGTGTGTGTGTACCGCCTTACTTTCTATTTACAGAAATGTCATCCAAACCGAATCACACTGAAACCGGTATGAGGGAACATTTATCACATACTCCCTGATAGATGAAACACATCATCGAATGATGCACGGAATCTGTCACAGTATTTTTTTGATTTAAAAACTTGATTGGTTTAATGGACTCAAATATTGAATGGCATTTTTCGAAACAGAATTTCTACACCAAGAAAAAAACGATTTATTTCAGGCAAAACGATATATTTTCATTCTGAATATTGACTTGGCGTCAGTGCCATCTATGAGTCAAGTGGTTAGTTTTTTATTCGATGAAAGTAGAAAAAAATATTTGAAAAAATAAAAATGAAAGAAACGAAAAAGATCTCATTTTTGATTCAGATAAAAGTGTTTGGTTTAAATCTATACCCAGTTTTTATTGATTAAAAAAAGTTGTTGAAAGCTTGATGTTTTTTCGTGTCAGCATCTATTTTCATAGCCTAATAGCTCGTCAATTTGTATGGGTTGAATGCGGAAATTCGTTTCTGATGGATTAAATGTTCCCGTCATAGTTTTCTAAAAAATTGTTGATTTGTGCTAAAAATATACTTTGTATATTTTCAATAAAATTTGAAAATGAATCGAACGAACCTGAAATCGGCAAGACATACTGAAAAGTTCTTCTTTTCCTTTTTCATTCATAACAACTTTTATTGCACTAATAAATTGAAACGTTTGTTCATTCTGAACCAGAGCTGGGCACGAACATCAATGTCCGACTGTGATCGGTCGTTCGTGTGCGTTTTTTTCCTTTTTTGTGATCGGTCGTTCGTTCGTTGAAGTTATTAATGGTCGGTCGGTCGTTCGTAAAAATTGGAATGTTCGTTGTGTTCGTTCGTATGTGCGATAGAACACCGAACACGTGCGGACGTCCGGATGTTCGAAGCAAAATTGTAAAATCAGGGTGGTTAAATAATTTATAATTGTACAAATTTAAAGAAAAAAATATTTAAATAAATAAATTTTCAAATAATTTCTAATTCATATAAATTTTCTTTCTCAAGTGTTGAAATTATAATTTTTTTTTATTACGAAATGATATGAAATTCATCTATATTTATTTCATCATTGAAAATGTGAGGTTATTTCAGGTATAGATTATACCAAATATATGGAATTTCCTAAAATTCGTAATAAGGAAATTTAATATTTTGTTAGTGTTCAAATTAAAATTCATTTATTTAATTATTATTATTTTTTGTAAATTTCAAAAAATTTAACAGAGAATTGTAAACTTGACTTGACAATTTTTGCGCCGAACATCCGAACGTCCGGACGTGTTCGGTGTTCGATCGCACATACGAACGAACACAACGAACATTTCAATTTTTACGAACGACCGACCGATCATTCATGATTTCAACGAACGAACGACCGACCACAAGCACATATTTTTTCAATGTACGAACGAACGACCGACTGTTCGTGCCCAGCTCTGTTCTGAACAAGGGTTCTCAGATTTTCTCTTGACATGACAGAGTGACATTTACATCAGCGCCGTATATCGAATTAATTTCGCTTGGCATAGGGGGAAATATTTTGACAAATAGTACTCGATCCTTTAAAATATAGAGAATTTTTATGAAAAACGTAAGAAGAATATTTAAAGATATGTTTCTGGTTTTTACTCGACCGTTCAAAAATTATGCATGTTGAATGAAGAGCTTATATATTGTCAAGCCAAAAAATGTATTATTGTGGAATGACATAGAGTGACATTTACATCAGCGCCGTATATCGGATTAATTTCGCTTAGCAAAGGGGGAAACGTCGTACTCGGTCCCTTATTTGTTCAAAAAAACAATAATTTCAATTTTTTTTTTCATAGATTGAACAAGAATCCAATGTAAAAAGTAATACCAATGCGACACCTACCGTAAAAATGCAAAAGGAAACTTATTTGGGATTGTAGCATTTTGGTCCGCCATGACAGCATCTTCGTTCTGCTTCTCTGCGATTGGTCAAGTAAAACGAAGATGCTGTCATGGCGTACCAAAATGCTACAATGGAGACCAACTAAGTTTCTTTTTGCATTTTTACGGTAGGTGTCGCATTGTCATTACTATTTACATTGGATTCTTATTTAATCGATGAAACATTTTTTCTTGAAATTATTGTAATTCATAAACAAATTAATTTTTTTATAAAGAAGATTTCTTTTGAATTGATAATTATCTGGCATACGTTTTAAATGGAATAAGATAGTATTTAAAAAAGAGAACAGGTATTTAACTGATAACCATGAAATCGGCATGTTTTCACTTTTGGATTTTTTTTCTTGAATTTTTGAATTGAAATATTAAAAGGAATTTAAAATGTTTTATATGAGAAAAGTTTAAATATGACATTGCATTGGATTTATTCAATTTGAGCCACCTTTCTTTTCTATAAAATAGAGTAATAGTGCGGTTCAAAAAAGACCATAATCGAAATTTTTCTATACAAAATTTCGTTGTATGAATTGAATCAAATATAAAAAAAACTCTGTCGAGAACAAAGGTGATCATGGGAATTTTTTCAAGGGGGTGAGGTGATGGCAAAATTCTATAGGAGATCCCTAACAAGGGAAATCTAATGTAAAGGCGGTTTGGATTAAGATTGATGACCTTTTTTAGATCGTCAAAAGACCTAGCAAATTAAATAAATTTTTCTGAGTTGACGAAATGTTATTTTCTAGTGTCCCCAAGAATGTTTTCAAGGGTTTAGATAGAAATTGTTGTTTTTTTTTTTGGTTTGGGGTGCTTTGCGAGGTATACTTACTTTAAAAATTACTATTCCATGAGGTAAGGTGTCTTTTGTGTGCGTAAGAAAAAAAATTTCACTTTTTTTGTGCATTATACCCAGTCTCCGAGAGTTTCATATAAAATTGCCATGTAACAGCAGAAAGACAGTCGAAAATATTGAAATTATATTGAGAGTCAATATTTTGCTTATTTTTCACGATTTCCCATCGAAAAAGTGGGAAAAATCGATTTAAGGTTTTTCCAATTTACATTTAGTATCACAATATTTGTTTATTTTGAGGAAATAAATTTTCATAAATTACGAACAATCCGAACATTTCATTTTCTACGAACGAACGAACGAACAAAAAGACCGAAAAATATTCTACGAACGAACGAACGGACAGCTATGGTGTGACGATTACTTTACTCTTAAGCTATACATATTTAATTTTCATTATATGTTTCCATTACTTCCATTACGTTGCATTACATATTGATTAATTTCCTTTATTTCCATTCTTTTCTTTGTGATTAACCCTAGGTGCTTTTTCTTTAGTGACAATGAGAGATAATAGATCATTTAAACGCATGTGCTCCATGTTTGCGTAGATATGTCGCTGCTTCGATGTGGCCTAGAAGAATGATAACATTTGAAGAAATCATTGAAACTGATTTAATTTAATGAAAATATATGTTCTTATTTCTGAGATGTGACATCGCATTTGTTCATGTTTTAACACATGTCCAGTGCATTTGAAATTGAGTCCACGTGTTTTTAGTTTTGTGGATAATAAAATTTATTTGTTTTATACCTCATTTATGATAGATTGAACTGTGTACCTTCTTTAGCGGCATTTAAAAGCTGTTCATCCAAATCAGAATTGATACGGGCTGATCTCACTACGAGACACATGGATAATAAAACGAACAAATATTTCAATTTCATCGTCACGAAAGTTATATGGTATAAAAAAATGTTCAATATTTTCTTCTATTATAAAAAATCGACTCTTTTCAATGGTGTATACGAGACTTATCAAAGTAATTGCCATAGCACAATTTTTATATTCGTTTCGAGTGCTTTTTGAAAATGGAATAATATTGAGATTACGTTATGATCATTCAATCCAGGGCGTACACAGATTTACGTCTAGGGGTAAGACAAATGAAAAAAAAA
>NW_022203164.1:0-2312 GCF_009176525.2 Contarinia nasturtii | reverse complement strand
CGTGCACTCATACGTTTTTACATCTTTTACATCTAGTGACCATACGACTCTTAAAGATACGCACAACGAGTATCGAATCAGTCGAAAAATCGTATGGTCACTAGATGTAAAAGATGTAAAAACGTATGAGTGCACGTACCAGTCGGTTTTGCGTATAGCGTCGGCTGATATTTTCTTACTGTGTGATGAAATTTTCATCCCGTAAATGTATTTGTTTTTTTATAATATGATGATTTGTAATCTTTTCAATTTCTCAATAAACACGATTAATTCAAATTTACAAGAGAAAATAAATTTGTTTTAATTATTTAGTTATAAATCTTTACAGAACTTTTTTTTATTTTATTTTTTCAGGTCTTTTTTAGTTCTCGCAATTATTTTTCATTTTTGCAAAAATCAACTTTTTTATTTGCAATGATTTGCATTTTATTTGCAAAATGATATCATTCATTCATTAAAATGATGAAAAATGATAAAAAATGATTAGAAGCCGGTTCTAAAACGCGAATTAAATTGATATCAAATTTATATAAATTGTATCTCGAGGTCTAATATTATAGATCTATGTGATGGTTCCGAGCGGAAGGAAAACAACTTTTATTTGCCTCTTTAGATGTTACTTTATTAAATGTTGAAAATTTACTGACAAATGTTATCTTAAAAATTAGCTTCTTATATAGTAAATTGAATGTATGTGATTAAATAGAAAAATCTGAAAACATTTTTGCTATATTAAATGCATTGAGCATTTTACATTGTAAACATAGGAGGTTATAAACAATGTATTGACTCTTATGGGCAAACAGAGAGAGGGTTTGAAAAAGAGAAATTATTTCGGCGATTAAAACTAAAAACGTAGAAGACAAATAAAACTGTATTGGATCTTATAGCAAACAGAGAGAGGGTTTGAGAAAGAGGAATTAAGAAAACATAAATATCATTAAATTTACGGTCAAATGCCTTGATTCTTATGGAACTAGGAAAAGAGGTTTTAAGAAAGAGGAAATTGTGTCTTCTGATCTTACTCAAACACCTGTATTGACATATTGTACGATCTACTTCAAAAGAGAAGAGATGAATATAGGTGCAAACGAGCGGATACATTGCACTGTACGGATGCTATAGAATGGAGCGTAAAATGACACACCGTGGTACGTGTGTGTGTAAAAGTGTGTGCAATGTATTATGCTCGTCTGCGACTATAGAGGTTATATCAAAGGATGTACGTATGTATTTTATTTTGTTTTTGAAGCAAAAGTAAAATAATATTATTTTTTGCATAGCATTTCATGGAACTGTTGAAAAAGTTATCAGTCTCTAGGGGTGTTCATGTATTTTTATTGGATGAAATTTGCATTGCCGTTGCATATTGGCATATCGGTGAAATATCGGCGGAATATCGGCATATCTGTAAAATATAGTTTATATTCGGGTATTTTTTGATAATTAATTGTTCTGGAAGTAGGCTTTGGTGGATCATCAGGATCATCAGAACCGCTCCCAGTTCTGGAAGTGGGTTTTGGTGGATCCTCTGGATGGACCAGACCCTGGTTTGACAATGCCCTGGCTCATCCTGAGGGTCCACTTCCAGAACTAGGAGCAGTTCTGATTATCCTGAGGATCCACCAAAGACCACTTCCAGAACACAGACACTTCGCATATCGGCCGATATCGGTGGATTTTTGGCACAAAATAGTGAAATCGGTAAAGATTTGCATTATTTGATATACTGTTTTTTATCCGTCGAATTCGGGAAAGAAAATCTTACATGAAAGCCCCTAGATCAGTCTGGCCAGATTTGCAGAAATATGACTGTTTGGTCTTTTGTGTTTCGTCACATGGCAACGGTGATCGTAATGGAAATAACATTATTGAATTCAGTGACATGTTAATGACATCATACCATACTTCAGTAATTCCAGCTGTTCCCATCTACTCGGAAAGCCAAAAATATTTATATTTCCGAGTTGCCGGTAATATTATTGTCTTAATTTCTTATATTAATTTATTCAACGCATTTTTCTTAAACAGAGGGCCAAACCTAGATCGTGCACTAACAACATTACCAATGCAACGGGATAGCTCTGATGCAGAGCATAACGAAGCAAATATAATAGTTGATCCACTGCAAACATACTCAGACATAAAAATCTGTTATTCGACGGTTTCTGGTTATTCATCACATCGAGATGCTATAACTGGCTCATGGTATATTGAAGCCATGTCCCAAAAATTTTACAAGTTTTCACATGATACGCATCTTGAAAATTTGCTGAAACTTATCAGCGAAGAAATGAAAGATTATGTTGGTG
>NW_022203163.1:0-3446 GCF_009176525.2 Contarinia nasturtii | reverse complement strand
ACACTATAAGTACCATTTTAAAAAAAATTATGGAGCAACCTACGTATAAGTCAAAATTAGCCCAATCATTGGTTGTCAAGGTTGAATCACAGAAACGATTCACTGTAAAATGTAAAAAAAATGAATTCCTTGCAAACAAACAATTTCATCTTGATATGATTGAAACTATGAAATTAAATCATAGATCATCGTATTGTATATCGTCTAAATCACCTGCAGAATATTTACTGAGCAATTCGTTGATTCTATCGTTGGTAGTCTTTAGCAAATTCATTTCCAGATTGAGTGAAAATTGAATATCTTTCAATTTATTTCTGGCATCCAGATTGTTTGCATTTGCACTATTTTTTAAAAGAATAAATATTTTTTTTCATAAGAAACAGATAATACGAGGCAATTGGTGAGTCATATAGTCAACATACCGCATATATCTTTTCATAGAGCCAATAAAAGAATCGACAGCCTTAGAGAAATGTTCCATTGCCATAGTTGGTGAATTGGCTTTCGTTTTTTTTTGTAAGTCTTGGTAGCGGTGCTAATAAATAAAATCAAAATTAACGTTTGTACTTATTTTAGAAATTTAAATGTGGTTTTTTTCTCACTATTATCAGCACTTGAATCTGTATCGCTTGTTTGGCTTGAATCGGTTTGTTTCGTTAGTGTACTCATTCCTTGAGCCGCTGGTAAATCAGTTGATTTCGGACCTGTATCGCTCATTTTGCTTAACTTCAATTATTAATTGATGGAAAAATCTTCGTTAAATAAATTTTGTACTGATTTAGCAGTTGGGGATATTCATGTGAAGTATTTTACATTCGGTAAACAGGCCTATACAGACTATTTTCAATATTCGCCGTCAAAACGAAACGAACGTCATTGTAATAGGTTTAAAAACGAAGCTTCAAAAAAGTTCCGTAAGATGACGTGATGTGAAATGTCACATCATTCGATATTTCGTGTCTATAAACAGTATAGAAATATTGACACATCTGTATATAGTCCATTGCAATTTCGAACAACATAACAACTAAGTCGCAATAGGAAGCGCATCAATGTGATATACACTTGTATTCCTTCGATTAAAAAATGTCCAGAGAAATAAAACAGCTGTTAAAAGAGGCGAAGCAGGCATTTGGCGAGAAACAATTTAAAATTGCCGAAGAAAAATGTCACGTAAGTTATTTCAAGCCGTCATTATTGCTTGATGTCAATGGAATAAATTTATTGTTTATACTCAGGATGTTTTGAACGTCGATCCAATGAATTATCATGCCAATTTGTTGATTGGGGCCATTAATCAAGAAACCAATCCGACAAAGGTAAAGTAAATTTTATCAAAAATAAAATAAAAAATCATGATGTATTATGATGTTCTATTTAAGGCTGCCGAACATCTTTATAAAGCAACTGAATGTCCCGGTGATGCGAGCGTTGCATTTCAAGGCCTGTTAAAATGTGTACCAAACACTGAGATGCCCGATGTTTGCAAAAAATACTTACAACGAGTTCCGTAAGTAACATCGTTTGTTTTAATGGGCGCAAAAAAAATGTTAAATGTTTTTTGTGTTTTACGCATTCCAGATCAAGCTATGTTAAAGTTCATAAGCAATTGGAAACATGTGCATTGGCACAAAAGACGATGATTGCATGCATTGAAATTCTTGAGAATGAATTGAATTCGGCCAGCGATGCGGCACAAGTTAAATCGGCCAACGAAAGTTTGGTTCAAATTTATATGACGTGTCAAAACATTGATCGCTCTTTGTGGCCATTGTTTCGTAAAGTATTCGAATCTACAATACACGATCCGCATATTCGTGATCATTGTAAGGTCTATATTAAATATTTGAAATTATTACGAAATCTGAAAGAGCATGAAACGTTGCTGAAATGTTCCGTTCAAATGCTCGAAATTTATCCCAACGAATTTATACCAATGGATATGATATGCTGGGTTTATGTTCAAAAGTACTATGAAAATGATTTTAAGTTCAAGGTGAGTTCAAAACAAATGCCATTCAATTGAATCGATGATAAAAGTTGGATTGTTAAAATGTAGGAAATTGTGCCGAAGTCAATTGAATCGTATGCAGATGAAGTGCTTGAAATTAGCGGCTCACGACCATCACCCAATGCACTTATAGCCAAAAGTATTTATTTGTACGAAACGCAGAGCTATGTTGCAGCTAGAGACTATCTCTATAGAGGTAGGAACGTGGAATTTGGTTATTTTCAACGTTTTCATTATGAATGTTTTTTTTTTCAGCGAATAGCGAAGAAGAATTATGTTTTCGATTACTGGCCGATACTCATTTGAAATTACATGCATTTACATTGGCTGAATACTGTTACACAAAGATAAAAATTGTCAACTTAAATTATTTTCAAAGCTTAGTGGAACAGAACTCATCAACTAAAGCATCGTTATTTATTTCGTCGATGGAAAAGGATGAGATTCAATTAACCGCAGATGAAAAGGTGAAACTAACGGAGATTTATATCAAGTAGGTAACATTTATGCATTAAAAGCGGTAAAAATATCTTGAAATAATCTTTAAGAACGCCAAAAATGTAAATCAAATATATTCTGCAAAAAAAAATGCTTTGTGTTCGTTTCAGAGCGCTCATTCAAACAAATAAATTGGAAGAATCCGAAGAAAAAATGCAAACATTATCATTCGATGTTGGTCGATACAGTCAACTGTTGGTGTACAAACTAAAATATGAGCACCAATATGAAAAGTGTCTGGAAATTTTACGATCATGTGATGATGAATCGTGTGAATATTTCATGCAGTTGGGTGAAATAAATTTCAATTTAAAGAATTATCCCGAGGCGCTAAACGCAATATTAAGAGCAACAAAACTCGAACCATACAATGCCGATTGTTTCTTTTGGTTGGGTAAAAATGCCTTTCTATTATTTAATAATTGTTATTGATTCTTTTTCGATTATTTGTCGATTATTTTAAATTAATTCTATTCTATTCTTTTGTGATTCTCCTCTAGGTAAAATCTATATGCAAAACGGTGATGTCGAACGTGCACGAAAATGTTTTGAAAAGAGTGTCTTTTTGAATACACAACACGAACAAAGTGTTATATTTTTAAGCACAATCTACCGACAAAATTCGGAATGGGAATTAAATGCGAAATTATTGCAAAATGCAGCTCAAGCGATACCAAATACACCGTGCAAATGGGCAACACTACTGTTGGGTTTTCATCATTTGGCACAAAATCAATTTGATGATGCAATCACTGCGTTTCGTGCCGTTTTACGAATCGATGCCAAACATTATGCCAGCTGGGAAGGGTTAGCCGATTCGTATTTGAAACGCGGTTCATACAGTTCGGCACTGAAAGTTTATCGGAAAATTTGCGATTTAACCGATGACAATATTTATGCACAACTGCAAGTGGCAAATGTTTTGACCACCATGAAA
>NW_022203162.1:0-2438 GCF_009176525.2 Contarinia nasturtii | reverse complement strand
AATCAAAATTAGGGGTACCTCCCATACAAAATTTTCTGTGAAAAAAAAAAAAAAAAAAAAAAAAAAACAATTTTTTTCTGTGCAAAGTTTCACACCATTAAGGTAGCAAACAGACTTGGCTCCCATACAAAGATCCAAATTTTTTGTGACTTTAGTTATGAAAACTGTTTCAAAAATAATTTTTATGGTAAAATTAACGTCAGACATTATTTTTATTGTGTTTTATTAGTGTCGTACAAATGGGTTCATCATGAAAGTGTGAAAAATCTTTTCTCGGCTACTTCTGCTATTAAATTAAAGAATATTTCGATGCCAAGGTTTGAACATATTTTTTGGTCTCGAACTTCACGCCGTTTGAAAATCGAACAAATATTATTTTGAACTTGCTTAATAAAATACGCAACTACCACCGTGCGACTCTTTATTTTCTAAATCAATTTTTATTAATTTTTTAATTTTTATTTTTTTTACATAATGTGAGTTTTATACTACAATATTCCTTAAAATTAATTTTAAGCCTGACTAGTGTTGAAAGTTTTATTTATTTCTTTGGGCCGTTTTGTTCATGATGTAGCTGCCAAACTTCCTTGGTGGAACGGTTCCATTATTGAATTTCCATATGTTCTTTTTTGATTAAAGCCCCGCTTGTCGTTTTATTCCTTTCAGGGGTTTTTAACGGCAAATATTTCCGATTAAGTGGTACCGTTACCGACCCTCTTTTCGATGGCTGTTTGAACTGGCTATGGCTTCCTTTTGTTCTATCCCAATACTAACCATCGGCTATGATCATTTTTATTGATTTTTTGCTATTCATTTTTTCTCGTGCAAAAATTCAATAAAAATGGTCGGATTTTTGATTGAATTAAACCCTCTTGTATCGCGACTATAAGTAGCTACTGCTATTATCAGTCTATGTATTTCGGATGGATATATATATATATCGATATATATTTAACGCAAATGCACAGAGCCAGAGCTGTGTGCGTCGCACATACAATCTACGGTATGTCGCTACACGTAAAATACAGACACAGTGTGACTGTGTACGTGCGGCACTTGATACACATATACGTCGCGACATACCGTAGATTCTATTTGCGATGCACACAGCTCTGGCGCTGTGCAGTTGCGTTGAATATCTAGATATTCTAAAATATCTTGGATATCCATCCGAAATACATAGACTGGCTATTATTATTATTAGTATTAAATTTGTATGTTTGTATGTATCAAATTGTGATAACTTTTTGCAAATAGTTTGAATTATTTTATTAAATTGACGACTCTATTCTACAACTAATAAATTTTGTCCCCTTACAAACTACGATGGAGTGAAATTTTCTCTCTTAAACCTGAAATGTTAGAGATGATGTTTGAGCCACTTGTTGTTCAGAACTAATCATGGGGCGAATCACGCTCGACCCTCTCTTGCGTTGTATATTGACAATGTATTTGAACGCGACTCGATTTAAGAAGCGCCATCTCTTTCTCGCCAGATTCTCATATATTTTTTTCTTGCAAACAAAATTGCAAAATTGTATAAATTGAATAAGTTTTGCAATAGTATAATAACGAAAATAATTAATAGAATTTATTATAAATAACAAAATTGAAAAAACACACAAACATTTTATATTATATGATTCTCGTGTTATGAGGTAGCTTTGCTTTGCTTTGTAGACCATGTAGAGATGGATATGTGGAGAAAATATGTATTTGTCAAACATTCATATCTGTCAACAACGAAAACAACACGAAGAAACAACGTAAACAACACGAAGTGAATATTTTTCTGGTGAACTATCGGTATTATTGTGATTATTGCAAATAAAAAATTAAAAATGTTGTTCTTTTTTTTTTCAAAAAATCTTTGCGCAAATCTTCGATTGCATAGAGAACTGAACACAAGACATGCTAATTACTTGAATCTAATTTTGTTTTTCTCTCGATTTTTTTTTCATCTTTTAGTCAAATCATAAATTTACATTGACATTACGAAAAGACAAATGTGACACCATCAAATTATCATCGGAATATCGAAATCATTGTTATTTAAGTATCGCAGCGAATTTGCGTACAAAATAAAAAGTGAGTTCAGTGAGTTACAAATTTTCCATTTCAAAGGAAATAAATTTCATTCTCGTGAATACCGTGAATATAATGTATTGGATTGCCAGGTTTGCCAATCAAATAGAGAGTTTTGCTGGGAAAAAAATTAATTCATATTGGGTGCATTACAAGCGTTGAAAAAAATAAATAAATTGGTCATTATTAATGTTATTAATGTCAATGAAAAATTATTGATTTGACTAAGAGATGAAGAAAAAAATCGAGAGAAAAACAAAATTAGATTCAAGTAATTAGCAACTCTTGTGTTCAGTTCTCGATGCAATCGCAGATTTGCGCAAAGATTTTTTGAAAAAAAAAAAAAAAAAAAA
>NW_022203161.1:0-1138 GCF_009176525.2 Contarinia nasturtii | reverse complement strand
CATGAAATCACGAGTCGGACGGTAAGAAACAGGCAACAATGTTGTTTTCGAATCGGAAAATAACATCTAACAAAAAAACACGTTTTCCTTTCAATCAAATACTGATAAAATATTGATTTTGTGACATCAACGCCTTCATTATTATTTCAGTTAATTTTGTTGTTCGATTTTATTCTTGAAGATTGAAATAACTGTTGATAATAAATTCTTTTTTCGTTGACTGTTTAGAATCACTGGACTAGGTAATTTGACGATATTAAATCGATTGAAAAAATGAAAATAAACTGTTTTCTCAACACTTATTATCTAGATCCGGCGGCACCTTTATATTTAAAATGGTCATATGATGCAATTCGAATAACAGACGCCCCCTTTGTTGATATTATACACACAAATGGCGAACGGCTAGGAGAATCATGGGCAAGGTAGCTTTTTCATTATTTTTTGCAAATGTAAAAATTGATAAAAATCAATCCATCCGAAAATAACGGAGTTTTGATTTTTACAGAGGTCATGCTGACTTTTATCCTAATTTTGGTATCGTGTCTCAGCCAGGATGTGAGCAAAAAGACGTTTCAACAATATGTACGTATTTTTAAATTAAAATTCTTATTTTCAACTTTTGAAAATTGCTTTCGTGCGCAGTTTTTCATGAGAAAATCTGTATTTCGTTTTCGTTATTCCGTTATAATGGGTAGAAGCATCGGAACACACATCTCATTCGTATGCCCAGTCAAAAATTACGCTCAACGCCCAAATTATATTGATAAAAATCTTAAAAGAAAAACATTCCCACACAAAAACACACAGATGCTCGATTCAAGCGTTGCATTTTTTTCTCGCGCACAATTCTCAAAATCATTGCATCAAGACATTCAGCAAATGTTTATTTACTTTAGCAAGTGGTAACAATTTACTGATCTTTCACTTTTCCGCACACTTTTAGTGTGTAAGGGGAAAGTATTGCAATGGGTAAAAATTTACGACACCTCAAAAACATGTTTTCTGGACGTTTCTGAGGTCAGAGAACCCGAATCAGGCCGTTTCGAGCATGGTTGTTGTGGGTCGCTTCCACGTCGTACGTCGTACGTTGTCCGCCGTACGCAACATTTGTCCATCGATTATCTCACTCCCTAGG
>NW_022203160.1:0-2035 GCF_009176525.2 Contarinia nasturtii | reverse complement strand
TTAAATGCTACTCTGGCGAAAAACTCGAGAAGAATGATATGGATCAAGCAAAGTCCTGGTATTTATACCCACTTTGACTCTAGTAATCTCTCAATGAGCCAATGTTCATTAAGTGGTTAATTACCTCATTTGGTGTAATTACAAAGATGTTCATACTTTTGTGGAGGCGATGTAATCAATAATTATTTTTGTGTGTAAGTAATTAGGAAATGACATCTTAATGATCTTAAACAAAAGTACCATTTTCACGGGGAGGGCAGTCCCCCAAGTGACGCAATACCAACATACATATGAAATAATGAAATTTATCAACTGAAGAAACATTCAAACATACCCAGCAGATATACATTTATGAAATGCTTTATGAGAGTGTGACTCTTCGTTGGATTGCTGCTATTCAATAAGCGAACGACTTATAAATTGAAACCAAAATATATCTTAAAATCTAATATTAAATAATAAGAAAGAAAACATAATATTTTATATGACAAAACGATTTTTTTTAAATTTATAATCAATTTTATTCTTAAAAAAGTAATTTGTTTCTTTTTAATTTCTGAAAATTCAAATCACAACGAAGAATTCCATTTACCAAAAATCCAAGTTTGTCCGCATCGGATGTTTCGAAAGAGGATAAGAATCGGTGCGCTTGATCTCTACCAAACCGTAACTGTTTGTCGATGATTTGAAATTCATTTGCAAATACCACTTTTCATGCGAGTAAATCGTCAATTTACATGCGTTCTTCAGCTTACGACGTTTTCTATCCAACGATTGTAGTGTGGCCTTTATATCTTGCAGACAATAACTCCAATTTTCATAACAATTTAAATAAATAATTTTAAGTTTTGGTGTATGTCGCACAAATGGAATGATCCTATCGATCGAATAAACAGTTGTGTGAAATTTTTCCAATTCTGGACATTTCTGTGCTAACAATTCCGACTCTCTGGTATAAAATCCATTATAATAAACCAGAAATTTTAGATTTGGTATGCAGATAATTGCATCGATACCGATGTCAACTATAGCATCGACGTGAACGCTTTCAAAAACTCAATCTCTAGCAACTTTGGATTGACAAAAAGTTCCTATCCGAAATGTCCAAATGTAATGTTTTAATCTGTGGATTTTTATGAAGTGAGTGCATATTTTCGATTATCTTATCCACATCTTCGTCCTTTTCCATCCCTGATATTACCAACTATCAAATTATCTCATTTAATACCGGTTTCAAGAAGCCGTTGTTGTGATTGCATCGTCGTTATTAGCATAAAATGCTCGAATATTTGGATTTCTCACCAAGAAATCCTTCAGCTCTACGGGAAAATTCAGTGAATTCCATTGTAATTGCTTCAGCGTTGGATATGTATGTGAAAGCTCTTCAGATCTTATGTTATCCAAAATAAGATACTCCACTTTTGTACAATATTTCAACGAATTATTAATTGATGAGCAGTTGTCTAATTCAACGATCTGAATTAAAATCATGTGCATCTCATTTTTAATGCAGCTAATTCTGCAATCGACAACCAATCAAGCATTTGTAGAATACACAAGCGGGGTTGGCGTATATGAGATTGGGAACTTTTTTATGCGAACGCAGCTGATCAGCGCCATCTCACATTAGTTCGAATTAGATCGAAAAACTGAATTCAATTCTGTAGCATTGAAATGAAAAAGAGAAAAAACAACAAAAATAGCACGGCCATACAGAGCTGTACATCTATGCGTGCTTATGCATACATACACATATACGCTTTCTTCATTCTTTCATTCCATTGTTATACGTATCTCACTGGTCAACAGATCTATGTAGCCATGTTACTGTTGTTGTTTTTTTTTCTCTTTTTCGATTCAATTCATTGTAACTAAATTGAGTTCAACTATGGAATACAAGATGGCACAGATGAGGGGAATTCGCATTTTGTCTCTTCATAGGCTTAGCCGGTTGAGAATACAATCGTCGTTCAATACACAAAACTTGGTTTTTGACTTTTCCATAGTGTTCTTGTCTTCGTCACTGATCATTTGC
>NW_022203159.1:0-4565 GCF_009176525.2 Contarinia nasturtii | reverse complement strand
ATCCACTTAGGGTTGTCTGGATTAAGGCACACTCAAACATTAGAGGACATGACGTGGCAGATCTGAGTGCCAAGGAGGCTTCACGAAGCACAGCTATGGGGCCGGAGCCAATTCTTCCCGTGGATTACACATGGCTCAAGATAGATTTCGATGGATTGATAGATCCACAACGACCTGAAGCCCCAATAATTTTCGAAATCATAGATTTTTTCAAAAAGGCTTGTGAATTAAATTCCTGCCTTAACCCCATTTTTGGATAACTACTTATTGGTGTGCATTAGGCACACAAGCGGGCGTCTTGCAATAGGTTAAAAAACCTGAGCAACGAGAAACTACGGATATTACTGAAAAGTAGACCTAGTATACTCCCCGTACGAATCCAATAATCCAATAATCCAATTGAAGATATTTCAATTAAAATTAGAGGTACCTCCCATACAACATTTTTGGCTCAAAAACGAATATTTTGTATGGGAATTACAATAGTACCCTTAATTTTTGTTGAGATTTCTCCAAACCCCCCGAATGTTATTTTTTGTGAAAAAACCACCTGTGCAAAGTTTCGCACCATTAAGGTAGCATACAGACATGGCTCCCATACGAAAATCCAAATTTTTTGTGACTTTAGTTATGAAAAGTGTTTCAAAAATAATTTTTATGACAAAATTTACGTCAGACATATTTTTTATAGTGTTTTGTTAGAAAATAGAATAATTTCAAATGTCGTACAAATGAGTTCATCATGATAGTGTGAAAAATCTTTTGCGAGTACTTCTGCTATTAAATTATAGAATATTTCGATGTGCAAAGTTGGAACATATTTTTTAGTCTCGAACTTTACGCCGCTTGAATGGCTTGAAAAATCGAACAAATGATATTTTGAACTTTCTTAATAAAATACGCAACTACCACAGTGCGGAAAAGTTCGTCTTACTCCCGTAAGACTCTTTATTTTGATCATTTTTCAACCATTTTGGTGACACGATGGTTTTGTGCTCAGACATGAAATTCAAAATCTGACTTTACGGGATGATTGGGCGTTACGAGGAATAGATCTGGTCAAATTTTCAACGACATTGATTGTTCGATGTAAAACTTAGACTGTGAAGAAGCACCTAAAATGATATTCTTTGAACTTGAACGCTGAAAGAATGTGTAGTGGGGGGTTTTTTGGCACGAAAAACCCGAATCTTATGTTAGTTTTAAGATGCAATCAATTTTTCACAGACTTTTCATACAAAAATCCACAAAAAATGTCATTTTTGTATGAAAGACATGCCTTTGTGGTACCGTAATGATGTGACACTTTGAACAGGCTTTTTTTTGATTGAAATTTCTTTAAACTTGGTGTGATTATTTATTTTGATAAGAAAATAATATTTACAAGTTTTCACGGTAATTCAAGTTACTGCAACCATGCATAGACCATCATTTCTGTTTATTCCCAAAATGTCGGTTCCATGCGGAAAAGTCAGCTTGCGTACGTAAGCTTCTTTATTTACTTTGAGTTCATACTGACGCAATGAAGCAACGTTCCGAATATACAAATGTATATTAAGTATACTAACAAATGTATCTACTAACTATTTTCGTCAAAAAATTGATATCAGAAATAATGTGTTTCAAATTTTGGTTTCGTCACTCGTTCTTCACCTCGATAGAGGTTTTTTATTTGATATCAACAATTTTGTAAGCGCTATTTTCAATGTTAAAGATTCAAGAAACATGAATTTGAATCTTCTTCAAATACAATGAAAATATGGATTTTAAGGTTATTTTTGGATCAAAATCATATAAATTGTGGATCATAATGGGAGAAAGTGGTTTTTTCTGTAGTGTGTGGTATGCATATTTTTTTATCTTTGATTTGGGGCTTAAATTGATGAAATTTTCAAGAAAACATATGCAGTCTTTTTAGAAAAAATAGCCGTTATGTGTGCGGTCAACGGTCAATTTTTGGTTGGTTTGCCAATTTGGCCACCCCCTCATGAAATAAGATTCGGTATTTTATCGATCTTATGCGAGGAGACTATCAAACATGAAGTTATTTGTTGTTAAAATTTCATATTCTATTCATATAGACATTTTTGTGAAAATTCGAATTTTGGTATTACATTTGGCCGATTTTTGGTGGAATAGCCATCCAAAACGGTTGATATTTTATTCAATTTTGTTTGGCTAGTCACAGAGCATATATACAGAGTCATTGGAGTACATTTTGGCCCATAAAATACTTCAAATGTTAAAAGTATCATTTTGTGTCATTTTTCCCATTTTTGGCAAGGGAATGGCACGTATATGGGAGACATGGCGACGTGCCAATCCGTAACGCCATCTATCGGATAGAATCTAAATTACAAATTTCGTATGACTATCTCATATTTGTGTAATTTTCTTCATAGAATTATAAGGTTTATTCCGACAAATTTTTAGGTTTTTGTTCGCCAACATTTGATATAGCATGCCATTCCCTTGATTTTTGGCCATATTCGCACTACCGAAGGTCATATCTTGTAAACAAGACTTTTCTGGGATATGAGCTATGCGGCATATTATAGCTTACCAGTAAACATATGGAAGTGTTGATAAAAGTTTTAAATTTCCTTAGTACAGATCGATATAAAGTGGCGAAAAAATAATTATGTGAAAATAATATAAAAATGAACCCTTGCCCTCCGAATTGGGTCATTCAGGGCGACCAAAACTATATGCCAATGGAAACTACATTGATATGCGTAACTTTCATTAGAAGAAACCTAAATGCCCATTTGAGTCATAAGGGGTGAATATTCCATTGTGAAGTCACAATGAAATGGGGTATTTTTAGTTTTCGACCCGAATCAAAGGTTCAAGTTAGATGGAGTTAAACATAGGTCAAGGGAGATTGACAATGTATGGGCCTATAGGTAATTTTTCACGAGGAATCCGAATATGTTATTAATTTTGGGGTTAGATTGGATATGGACCCGATTTCGGGGTATTTTTCGAAATTTTCGTGTATTTTGTAGGGGGACCTTAGCTATAGTTGGCCATACATTTGAGTGCAAAATTCCTCACCCAAAATGTGGAAAATTGATTTTGTATCATTTTACCCCAATGGGGGAGCTCTGAGTTGTTGGGAGACTTGGGGTGAATATGCACGAGACAAATATCATTTCTAGGGTAATTTGGGATGCTGATTCCGAATTTCGAGGTTTCGAGTAAAAAAAATCATATCTTGGGGGTTTTTGATCCCCCGACCCCCCTGGGGGTGGGAGGACTTGGGGGGCAGGGGTCATAAAAAATTTCTCTTGTCATTCTGAACAACTTTGTAGTACATTATTTTTTGATCCGACATGGTGAGGTGCTCCCCCGACCCCCCCTCATGGTATGGGCACCCCCTATTTTCACATACTTATTTTTTCGCCACTTTATATCGATCTGTACTAAGGAAATTTAAAACTTTTATTAACACTTCGATATGTTTACTGGTTAGACTTGGGCCTAAAATCGGTGAAATTTTCAAAAAAATCCTTGAGTTTGTTTTCGAGATAATATACGTCATGTGTCCGGTCGAACGATAACTTTATGGTTTTTGGCCAATTTGGCCACTCCAACTTTAAATTTTTGGACCGCAAATGACACAATTCGATAGCTGGCTTTAAGATCTTTCCAACTATATGCATATGTCCGGGGTGTGTCAAGTGGATGTTCCTCGGTGTCCGTGGGGACAAAAATCAAAAAATGACTTTTGGAGGCCACCCACGGCCAACAAGGCGGCCAAATCGAAAAGTGCCGGAACAAAAAAGTCTTAGTTTTTTATGTACTTTAATCACAGGAAGTTTCAAAAAGATCAGAAACAACTACGCAAAATTGGCCACAGACAGACAGACATTTTGATTTTTCATAGGAATTCATATGAAATTTTTAAAATAATATTTTTTCGAACGGATTGATCGATTTCGACGTTTGAGGTATCGTTGGAAAGGTATTCAGCTTTAGAATCCGAATATCGATGTTTCAGGGGTCAATGACCTCATTTAGTGTCATCTATGGCCATAGAACTGAATTTTGACCCTTTTCTTGAAAGGACCATATTTTGAAGACAGGTGGACCGATTTTCAAACTTTTATATTTTTTCTTGATTTATGGCCCCAGGGCTTTCCAACCATACATCAGCCGGGGCCAACGGCCTTCTAGGTCTGGATTTCGTAAATTACGTGTATATATAGCGAGTTCGACTTTTTAACACACTAATGTGGTTTCGTCACTCGCGCAAACTGCCGTCCGCTGTGATATTGCGTCGCCCCTTTCTTAAAAAAATAAAGAGTCTTACAGGATTAAGACGAACTTTTTCGCACAGTGGTAGATGCGCATTCTATGAAGCTATTTCAAAATAATATTTGTTCGATTTTTCAAGCCCTTCAAGCCTTTCAAGCGGCGTTAAGTTTGAGGCCAAAAAATGTGTTCGGCATCGAAATATTCTTTTATTTAATAGCAGAAGTAGTCGGAAAAGATTTTTCACACTTCATGATGAACCCATTTGTACGACATTTGAAAGAATTCTATTTTCTATAAAACACTAT
>NW_022203158.1:0-4441 GCF_009176525.2 Contarinia nasturtii | reverse complement strand
TTATTTCAATCGGTGATATTTCAGCACAAATGTTGCTAATATTTTCAAACTCCGAGCTATCCAATTGTAGATTTTCCTTAAAAGAGCTGTAGGCTGAAGCAAAATGCTTTGCAAAGAAACCAGCGATCGTAGACTGGTCTTCTGCCCTCATATCCAGATAAGACATTCCATGAGGCAGATCATCACTTTTCCCTTTTTTGTAATTCACATGTCTGAAAAATTTCTTTGGATCATTGTCTATCAGATTCTCCATCTCAATTCTGTAATCATTGAGTGCTGACCGTGCACTGCGTTTATATTCTCTTCTTAATTGTTTAAAATTTTCTACTGATTCAATTGTGTTGACCTTATTTTTAATCCGATGAGCTTTGCTGACTTTGTTTTTCAACTCGATTAGTGGCCTATTAAACCATATCGGTTGCTTCCTGATGATTTTTGTTTTTAACTGGACATGATTTTCGATTGTTGACTTTACAATTGTATAGAAATTGTTTAGTTTTATTTCTAATGAATTTGTATCGAATTCCTTAATCCAGTTTACATCTAGAAGTGACTCATTTATTTGTTTATAGTCAGCATTTATGTAATCTCTATATGTTTGCTTAGTCTCAACTGTTTTGATGACTGGCTCATTATATTTGATTTCGATTGCATTGTGGTGCTTCTCAAAATTTAATAAATGAAAGTCACTCATTGTGCATTGATACAGCTCCACATCATTTGTCCAGATTAAATCAAGCATACGACCATTTTGGTTGTAGCATTTGTTTATCTGAAGAAGACCAAGATCGTAGCAAGTATCAAGCACTATCTTCTCTTTTTCACTGGCCGCATTGATAGCAATTGCTATGTCCGGGTCCTCATTATCGTCAACAAACCAAATCAATTTGGGCAAATTAAAATCACCGGAAACTACTAAAACATCATTTATACTTAACTTCGATGTAATTTCTCTCAATGCATTCATGTTGTTTTCATATACCTTGAGTGTTGAGTCTGGCCGAATATATAATTCTACCAAAATGATATTTCGTTTTAGTCCAGATACTTTTACCCAAATCTGTTCCGCACCGAACAGGTCACCCGTCCCAATGCAAACCGACTTCAGCTTGTTGTTAACAGCGATCAAAACTCCTCCTCCATTCTCTTTGCGATGAACTTGGTCCCTCTCAGTGTTTGGTGACCGATCACAACGATATACATCGTACATCTGCGGAAACAAGTCATTCGAATTGATGGCGTCATTCAGATGAGTCTCTCGCAGCATGTAAATTTGCGAATGGTGCACTAGAATTTCCGCCACAAACTCCGGAATTTTTGTTTTTAATCCATTTACATTTTGTGAATGGATAACCAGCTGTTTTGAATATTTTTCATCATTAAAATTGTGTGTAGTTCTCATTTCTCCCTTTGGAGAACATATACAGTAATTATTTAAATTACCTGAGTGACCACTCTTCATTTCCATCGATGAAAAATTAACAGCTGAGTTTGTTGTGGCATCTAATAGTGGTTTCTGGATTGCCAGCGTTGAGCCGGCGGTCGAAGTCCCCTCCGAACACGTTGAAAATCCTTAAAACCATTCTCGAATTCAATAAAACAAGAGCGGCAATCACAATCATCAAAATGCGGACTAGCTCTCGGCAAAACATCCATAAAATGACGTTGGTTATTGAAATCGTCATTCCAATGGCTTCGTCGACGGTCAGTTACCCAATTTTTTCTTTGAAATGAACGGCTGAATGGATAACTGTGTGTGTGTGCATGATCATTTCTCGGTTCCTGACGATTTAGCTGCCGATTTCTTTGTTGCTGCTGTTTTTGTTGTTGTTGCCTTTGTTGATGTTGTTGCTGTTGTTTTTTGGAAGATGTGTAGGTACTTGCATCTCTTTTTATATCATTTGCACCAATATCAGCACCTGTACCTGCATCGCTCCCTTTTCCGTCACTTTGCTGTTGATTTTGTTCTTGTTGTTGCTGTTTTCTTATCTTCTTTTTTTATTTTTCATTGCGCGACGACCCTCAGTCTGACACATTGAATCGACCAATTTTTTGTTTTTTGTGTCTACATTTGTTTTAGGCTCTGGTTGACATTTGTTGAAATCAGCAAGCAATTGTTTTTTCAGATCTTCAAATTTATTGGTCACGATTTGTTCGATGTTTGTTTTTTTTCGTTGTCAAATTGCTTCCGAGACCAGCATGTAAAACATGTAACTGCGAAAGGCGATTCAGCTCTGAAGAGTTTTTTGAATTCATCTTCAACACGTTTGTCGCTAACATATGAAAATGCATTTTTAGCTGGATCTGTCAATTGTAGAAGTCCAAATTTTATCAAGAAACTCCTCACAACATCATCCCACATTCTCATGCATGCCACATATATCTTTTTTTCACAAATCATGCAGTTCAAATGCAGACCAGAATAGCGTAATCCGTCACAACCATTTTCAACACAGCAATGCAATTTACTCATGTTGTACCGTCAATTACACTAACAACAATGATGAGACACTTTTTCATTCGTTTTCTTCCTCTTCTTTTCTTTAATTTACTTCAAATCACTTAAACTTGATGTTTTTCTTGTACACAATTCAATAATAATTGTTTCAATAATTTTTCCTGTTTTTTTAATGTGATTTCATATATAATTCTACCAAAATGATGCTTCGTTTTAGTCCAGATACTTTTACCCAAATCTGTTCCGCACCGAACAGGTCACCCGTCCCAATGCAAACCGACTTCAGCTTGTTGTTAAAAACGATCAAAACTCCTCCTCCATTCTCCTTGCGATGAACTTGGTCCCTTTCAGTGTTTGGTGACCGATCACAACGATATACTTCGTACAATTGCGAAAATATGTCAGTTGAATAGATAGCTCCATTCAGATGAGTCTCCCGCAACATGTAAATTGGTGAATGGTGCACAAGTACTTCAGTCACAAACTCCGGAATTTTTGATTTTAAACCATTAACATTTTGTGAATGGATAAACAGCTGCTTTAAATATTTTTCATCGTTAAAATTGTGTGTAGTACTCATTTCTCTCTTTGGAGAACATATACTGTAATTTTTTAAATTACCTGAGTGACTACTCTCCATTTCCATCGATGAAAAATTAACAGCTGAGTTTATTGTGGCATTTAATAGTGGTTTCTGGCTTGCCAGCGCTGGGCCGGCGGCCGAAGATTCCTCCAAACACGTTGAAAATCCGCAAAACTTTTTTCGAATTCAATGAAACAAATGCGGCAATCACAATCATCATAGTGCAGTTTTTCTCTTGGCAAAACATCCTTAAAATGACGTTGGTTATTGTATCCATCATTCCAATGGCCTCGTTGACGGTCAGTTACCCAATTCTTTCTTTGAAAAGATCGGCCGAATTGATAATTGTGTGCGTGTGCTTGATCATTTTTTATGTTGGTGTTGATTCTGCTGTTGATTTTGTTGATTTTGTTGTTGATGTTGATGCTGTTGTTGTTGTGTTCTTGTTTGTGCATTGGTTTGTTTTCCGAGTTGTTGGCTTTGCTGGTTTTCCTGTTGTTGGTCTTGTTTTTGTTTTTCTTTTTCCGGATGTTGTTGTTGTTGTCGCTGCTTCTTCTTTTTTTCCGTTCGTTTTTACGCTTGTTTTTTTTTTCTTTCTTATTTTTTTTTCTTCTTCTTCATTTTTGCATGTGTCTTCGACTTTTTCATCAATATTTTCTGTTTGGCAAGAGCTATTTATTGTTGCCGACATAAATGTTGTTTTAACGAACTTGCTTTTTCAATTGTTGTTCGGATTTCATTTTGTACGGCATTCAAAATTTTGTCACCAACACTTTTTATCGCTTTTGCTATATCATTTTTTGAAAATAAAATGTCTTACATCCGTAAGATGAACTTTTCCCCACTGTGATCCACAACATGCATTTATTACAAATCTTTTACTCAAAGAATTCACGAGAAAACTGAATCTGACATTAGTTTTACGATACAAATAATTTTCGAAGCACTTTTCATACAAAAACTACTACAAATGGGAATTTTTGTATCGCAACCATTCTTATCATGTCGCAATCATGTGAAAATTTGCAGAGGTTATTTTTTTCACAAAAAGTTAACACCCTGAACGTTTGAAGAAATTTCAATGCATATTAGGGATACTTCCCATACAAAATTTCGTTTTTGAGCAAAAAATCCAAAATTTTGTTCAGGAGGTACCCCTAATATGCGTTGAAATGTCTTCAAACTCTTAGAGTGTTATTTTTGTGTGATAAAAAGAGTGTTATTTACGTGTGATAATGAAAAGTGTGTCGAAAGTTATTTGTATCGCAAAACTAACGTCATATTCGGTTTTCTCGTACCCAAAAACCCCCCAATACACATTTTTGAGTGTTTAAGTATACATTGACTAACCTCAACTGCTGGAGTTGTCAACATCGCATTGTTTTTTTTCTATCGCTCAT
>NW_022203157.1:0-3216 GCF_009176525.2 Contarinia nasturtii | reverse complement strand
TGGCAGATTTTGTGGGTGGGGATTTGGCTGGTCCTGATCAAAATCTGGACATGGAGGATCAACGAACGATCACATTCAATGACCCACCAGGAGCCGAAGAAGAGGTGGCAACGACGGAACCATCGACTAGCGTTGGCGTTATATCTCGACCATCGACTAGCACCGCTGCTACGTATGAACCAACGACTAGTACTCCTAGTCTGATTGCAGCCGTTGAATCTGTTGGCCCATTGCTTCGCGCAGCACCAAAGCCAAAATCAAACCGTGGACGCAAAGCGATGAAGAGCTCAATCCTGACCTTACCAGAAAACGTTTCGGTTTTAGGAGAGCGGGCCGAAAAGAGAGCCAAGTCATCATCGCCGCAAAAGAAAGTTCGTGCTGGGCCCGGTTCAAAGCCAACGTCATCGGCTCAGAAGAAAAAGCCGGCGACCAAGAAAAAAGTGGTAACATCTTCTTCTTCTTCTTCTGATGTCGATTTCTGCATAATTTGCATGCGTGATATGCCGCACAAATTAAACAAAATCGGCCAGTTCATCGAGACTGCGCCACATTGCAATACGGCATTTTCATTTGTATAAATTGCGAATCGAATGATGAAGGAGAAGAAGAAGAGGTTTGATTTTTCCATTTTCTGCCACTTTTTGCCATTTTTTACCATTTTTCCACTTTTTTCCATTAATATTTTCAATCATTAATTTTGTAATCACATATTTCATACAAAATGTTACCACTTTGAATTGCCTATTTGAATAAAATATGAAAGATTAATAACTAAAATATGATTCCACATCATTTTTGAGTTCATTTGGTGTAAGTGGGGAGATTTGTTGGGGGGTGTCAGACTTAGGACGACTTTTTGAAAAACCCTAATTTTACATTTTTTTGAAAATTGGGATTTTCTCATATATATTTTTTTCTTTTTAACGAACTGCTCTGATAGAAAGTTGCGCAAATACATCAGCTATCGATCGGTATACACATTCTTGATCAAAGTTTATTTTTGTAGATTTTATGCCAAAAATAAAAAAGGGTGTCCGACTTAGGCATACTTACCTTATGTCTATGTAAAATGAGAACGTCCCATTCTCATTGACGTTCACGATTGACATTCAAATAAATTTTTATGAAAAGGTATTGCTGTGTGGTGTTGTTTTTCTTTATAAATATTTCGGAAAAAATATAAAAACACTTTTTCACTATTCGTTCGTGAAGAAGGTAATAATTGTGTTTTTGTTACAATAAAGATGTGTTTTCATGTTTTTTTCCGAAATATTTATAAAGAAATACAACACCACACAGCAATAACCTTTTAATAAACATTTATTCGAATGTCAATCGTCAACGTTAGTGAGAATTGGACGTTCTCATTTCACACATAAATTTTTGACTGACGTTAAACTCAGTGTATGTATGTATTAGTGCTGGTTTACACATTCGTTAGCTGGTATACACCAAGCTGGCTAATTAGCCAGCTAATTTGTTCATCACTGGTACGATGTACACATAATTTCATGTTGTAAAATGAAAAACATTTTTTGAGTTTTTGGGCCTTTGTTTTCGCAGATATTTTTATTGATATGATTTGAAAAGAAAACAGTAAGTACAAGTAAAATAGAAAGTCCTCTAGTGACCTTCGATATATATGTATATGATCGATTTTTTTAATCCTTTCATACGAATATTTCCTCTTCAAAATACTTTGCGAGTTTTCATACTCCATTCAGGCCAATGTCTCTAAAATCATACAAATTCAAATAACGTCTACCGATAGCCTTTCTAAAATAATAGTTTTTCAAAAATAAATTAATTAACATTCTGTAAAATAACAAATTAATTAACATTCTGTTAAAATAATTGTCTGAGAACTCAATTTTAGAAGTATGGAGACAGATTTTATGGAATTTCGCACTATAAAAATTGTTTCATTTTTGTCGACATTTATTTTAATTATTTATTAAAATATTTATTATTATTTTAATTAAGGTCGGATCCATCTGCTCCACATGATTCACTTCCAGCTCATGTCCTCTCACTTCATCTCATATTATATTATAGGTTATGGTATTGTTGTATCTAGGTAAACTGCATTTATATGCGAAAGTGATTATGGAATGCCAATCGTGATTTGGGTGATAAGGAATGCGATTTTTTTCATTCTGATTTCACCAGATGGTACAGAAAATTGAATAGTATTTGTAAATCAAAGAAAAAAAATTTAATTATTTTTTTCATTTTTCACGATTTTTTACCATTTACATGGGCGGCTAAAAAATGGCCGGTATGAAAAACACGGAAGACCGCTGAAATGACACTGTCGTACGTCCGTACGTATTTTGCATTTGCCATTACATACCACTTTTATTTTCAATATTTTTCAAGTATCAGATTTATTTTAAACGCGAGTTAGTATCTCATTTATTTTAATTCACCGTCTTGTATCGGTATTTTTTTAAAGAATGTTTGGAGGTCATGATTATCCTTACCCATTCATTTGTCGTGTTGAAAAATGAAATTGATTTTATCTGAGTTTTTGTTTGTACTGCCAATTTATCATAAGTTTCGAAGTGTGTCAGTTTAAGAACCTTTAGACCATGTTTATCATTAAATTTCCCCGTTCAAATTTCTAAAGGTTAAAAGAAACGTGTTTTTATTCGTTAAAATGAAAATGGAATTTTATATTTAAAAAAATCAAATTGAATCTTAATTTTGCTAATAATGATTAGAATGCATTATTTTGTCTGCAATGGATGGTTAACTTCAGGCATTAGCATCTCCATTTTATGAATTATTGCATCTTTTTTCGTTTTCTACTCATTTATTATTGTTTGGTATTAGTATGCATTACGGAAAAGGCAAAGAAAAAGAAATCAAAAGACGATTCCAAATTGGAATGTTCGCAATGACCGTCCTGATTAAAGCATTAATTCAGATAATTTCATTAGTTTAATTAGCACGTGCCAAATGTATGGACGCTGTACAAAGGCAGATAAACATGTGTACCGTCTCACCTTGCCATGTACGTATATCTTCTCACCTCGTTGAAACTCCTTAGGAAGTACTTGCATAAAAACATCTCATTTATCTCTGTGTGACATGATGAATGTGTGGCAATCGTTTAATGAATTGATAATTTAATAATTGCGCAGTTTGTTTAAATTCAGACGAACAGAAATGCTTGTTAAAGAAACGAATGAAACTAGCACCATAAATCAAACA
>NW_022203156.1:0-19856 GCF_009176525.2 Contarinia nasturtii | reverse complement strand
AAAACATTTTTTTTTAATTATACAAATCAAGAAAAAACCATTTTTTCGGTTTTTCATTGAAACATTTTCTTTTCAATAATATATATTTTATTTTACCATTTGTACTCTAGCAAGTACTTGTACTCTAGTATTTACAAGAGTATTTTATATAATATAGTGGAATATATTGGTGGCATATTTGAAAAAAGTGGTTCATATTCGTATACGAATATAAACCAATGTGTCGCAAATATTTGTCAATAAATCACGACTATATGCACGCAATCTCCCCCTAGACCCGCTGTATAGCCCAGACATTGCCCCTTCTGGCTATCACTTGTTTCGATCGATGCAGAATGCCTTGTCTGGAATACGCTTTACTTCAGTTCTTTTGGCGCGGAATCCATATGCTGCCAGAAAGGTGGGAAGAAATCATAGATAACGATGGCCAATACTTTGAATGATATGTTATTTACAGAATTTATTAAATAAAGTTGTATTTTTACAAAAAAAACGACATTTTTAACTACTACTACCAATAACTTTTGGTTTTTATTTTATTTTACTCATTTACTCCCACAGGAGCAATTATTTTTCATCCGAGGATCAAATTATTCAAAACCAGAAGTTATCGATGCTTTTTTGAAAGATTTCCACATTGACTTACCAATTTTTGGATATTATTCAACAATCAAGAAAAGAGTGAGTGTGAAATGATTCGTGCATTTTTTTCAATTAAATTTCTTGATAATATTATTATGATTTCCAGCCCGACTATCTTGAGCCCATCTTAAATGAAATTCGCCAATATTATTTTAACAGTGCCAAAGATGACCATTCACGTTTCATACAACGACTTATTTTGGATTCAGATATAAATTACTTTTATTTCCTCGAAAAATGGATGGAACGACATGTTGCCATTTCCAAAAAAGATACATTCTATTCTCGGTTAGTTTATACGTTTGAAATTTAAAAAAAAATTAACGTTTGCGTATTTAGATTTTCAGTGTCTACAAAAATTAATCCACATCCATCACTTAAGGCAGCTTCGCATACGGACGAGGTCTGCTATTTATTCCGGTATATATAAACCATTTCTGAATACGTAACAACGTTTTTATTCAACGCTTTTTTTAGATGTCAAAAAATGACCGATTACTACAAACAAATCAAAGTGATTAAAGAGAATGACCCGGACTCTTTAGAAGCTCTTACATCCATGAAAAACATACAAGCTTTGTTTTATAATTTCGTCAAATATGGGTAATAATGAACTTATATCACATTTTCTTTCCGAATTTTACGAGCTGTATATTTTTAGAAAACCCGTTCATGATGGTAAACCGATACAAGAATTTGCACCTGTTCAAAATTCAAGCAAAGCGAACCAATTCAATTTTATTGATGTGACAAATGGTGGCTTAGTAAGTGGGGTGGCAGCAAACGCTAAAAGAACTGAGTTTTTGGACACAATTGTCGAAAAAGTTAAGCAACTGGTTAAGAAACATGGTGAAACACCAAAAGATACATCGTTGCAGCAAATGTGTGACGCTATGAAACTTGGTAACTGGTAGCAAATGGAATTACATGAATGAAAGAACTTGAAATTCGATATTTTTTCATCAAAATTTGAATGTGGACTTAAATTTAACTAAATATATCATTTAAATAAACAAAAAATATAAAAGTGGTATATTTCTTGGCAATATTTTTTTCGGCATTCAAATTATTTCAATTATTCTCAAATTGACTCAGAAAATAATTCGAATATATTTCGATGCGATGGCCATATTATCTGCTTTGAGCTTTATTAATTGACCGTTTTTCGTTGATCATTCTTGATAAGATGTTTCACGACGACTTGAACATTTGAACGAGTAACACTTACATTTTTGTAAGTTTGTTTTGTCATTTTAAAAGTTTTGCTTTAAAAAAAACAACAAACATTTATTTTGGTCCAAAGTTCTACTTGTGTATTCTTCTAAAAAGTTGTTTCTCAAGAACACTCTCTCAAGACTCACGACTCAAGTTCAGGTTTTGAGTTATCCCAAACAAATTGTCATTTGAGGTTTTCCTTTATCGAGTGGCCTATGGTACCAGAAATTTTCTGTATGAAATATTCTGATTTTCCATTATAAATTATATAGAAAAAGTTTTTGCACAAAATAATTGCGGAAAATCCAATTTTAAAAAAATGTTATCGAATTTATTTAAACCAATTACCTTGAGTTCTGCTAAACTTCAAATTATTAAGAATTAAATAAATAAAAGAATAAAACGTAGAAACATGTTTTTTTATCTATTTATCTCTTATACAATTGAAAAATGAATCGTATTGTATATCTATTTTTATTCTAAAGATAATCATAATGATTAGTTATAATTAGCTTTAATAAAATAAAATTAATTAGAAGGAAGAGAGAAAAAAATTACTATTTCTAGTACTATCTCTATATCTTTTAAAATTAAAATGGATTTCGATTCGATTCGATTTTGAATTGATTAAAACATTCAAAGTGTCTGCAACTTACTTCAGTGGTGTTTCACAAAAATAAAAATGGTAAGAAATTTGCAAAAAAATGGTTTTGTTAAAAAAAATGAAATTAAAAAGAAAACATGTTTCGCCAGCCATTGGTCAAAATGATCAAAAATCGTTTGTGTGTTCGTCTGAATTTGTGTGTGAGTGTTTACTATAACTATGTAATTTTTGTTCGTAAACGTTTGAAATGTTTGTTTATGTGTATGTGTGTTTATGTGTATGTACTTAGTAGAGCGCTCGATTTGTTTGTCGCAAATTAATCGGTTTATATTTCCGTGAATCGTCAGTAGTTTCACCGAGCACATGCATTGTGTTCGAGTAGTCGGAATCAATTTGTGGTATTACTTTTCTTTCAGACGGATTACGTCCAGCTCCCACTAAATCAGCAAGTGATAAAATACTTTTCACATTGTCGGCGTTGTTATTATTGCCGTTGCTGTATTTTTCAATTTCTTCCGAAATTTTTTTCAATCGTTGTTCAATCGATGTGGTATCTTCAATTTTCTCCGAAACACCTTCGGCACCGTTTGGATCATTGTCAGCAGTATAGACAGCATCGTTTGTTGTTATTGATTCAACATGATTAAGCTCATCATCATTGATTTTTGTACTATCTTCGGATGACATTTTTGTACTATCTTCGGATGCAAGTTTTTGTTGTTGTTCATCATCGCCAAATTGATCGTCGTCACTACGATGATTTGATGCTATACTACTTGTTTCCATTGTAACACGTAGCGTTGCCAATGGAATTGATACGGAAAGTTTACGATCCGAAATTGATTTAGCCGAATGCAAACTTGGTGGTACTGGAGTTGTAACATGTGAAACGGTTGGACGTTGGGTTGATGATTGTGGCTGTGGTGGTTGCATTGTTGACGAATACACATACGAATCCGATGCATATGATGTGGCTGGCGTTGTTGCAATCAATGGGCGTCTGTAAGCAAATTTTTTTTGAGAGAGAAAGAAAAACAATAAAAAGACCAACATTTAATAAGTTAAGCAATTACATCACTTGCATTTTTTTATTCGTGTGTGTTTTTTTTCTTTTGTCTTTTTACTCTATGATTTCTAATCAAGGTGTATGTTTTGCCCACGGCTCTGACTAAAATGTGTGAGGATTATATGTGTGTATGTGTATGTCGAAGTGAAAATCCGAAAAAAATGAAATAAAAAAGACAAAAATAATTGTTAAAGAAAATCGAGAACGCTGATTTGGAATGATTTGCCAAATGTTAAGAGAAAAAAAATTCTATAAATAGCAAATTGATGTGTATCTTTAGAATAAAAAAATGATTAAGATTAAAACAGGTTTCATGTGTCACAATGCAAACAATATATCATGGAAAAGAAATTTAGTTAAATAACCATTATTAGAGTAACTAACCCCATGCCACCAGACCAGAGAATAAAACCTAACTGAAAGATATTGAGGTTTGCAATTAAATATTTGTTAGTACGAAACAATAAAAGAGGCATTGAAATTGTTTTGTCAACTATAGCGATGTTTTTGCTTTTGTTTTATTTTTTCAAGGAATTGCGTAATTCTCGTTATCAATTTTAATGTAATAGAACAAAGTGAAACCAGTGGAAACAGAACGAAATATTAGAAATGAATGGGAAAAAAGTAAGAAATATCTATCTGCATTTGTTTTTAATACTAAAGTTTTTTTTGTTTTTTTTTTTCTTGTTAAAAAATGTGGTGGAAAAGGGTTAGCTCACCTAAATTTGGTTATTGAGAAATTTATTGGGTTGTGGAGTTTATGCTGCATGTTCCTCTTTCTTTATTCTATTTTTTTCATTCTTAAATTGTCTGTTATTACTGTAAAAAAATGTGTTTTTCATTCTTTAGCATTTCATAAATCGCAATTGTTTCTCTTATTTCTCTTCCCTTTTCTTTCTCTCTCTCACTCTCACTCTCACTCTATCTCGTACTCCACCTTTTGCTCCGCTTTTTTCCACTCTCTCTTTCTCTCATTTCACTCTCTCTCTCTCTCTCTCTCTCTCTCTCTCTCAAAAAATTCGTTCTCATTTGAAAAATCACTACCTTACGGCTTACCTACCCCTGTGCTGAAGACACTGGAATGCTGCCATAATTATAATAGTAGCATCGCGTTTGTTCGCAAATAAAATCTTTAACGGCTGAACAATCTTCGGGTGCCCATCGTAAACTTGGCGCTTGCAGCATAACACAACCTTTTTCTAAGCCGCTGCTACTGTTTGATTTTCATCGATATATGTGCGTGTGTGTATGTAATGACGATGACGATGGTGATGATGATGCCCGGTTCAAATGCAATAGACGATAAGTTAAGCGATAAAACAGATATAAAAAGAAAATTAAATTAGATAACTTACCAGAATAATAAATGTTTTGAATTGATAAAAAGAATCAAATAAAATTGAAGAGAATCTATTTAATCATACTGCATAGGATCGAACACATATTTAAAAAAAATGTTCAATATTCAAACGGAAGCATGCGAAAAAATCATTATGCGCCATTCGAATATAAAATAGAAATTAAATGAGTTCTATGCTATTCAAGAATATAAACATTAAATTAAGCGCTAAGTGTATTGTAACGCGGATACGAGAATGAAAAATCCAGAGATTGCTTACCTATCGCGTGCAGTACGTTGTGGTGCTGTATTGCTGTTGTGATCAACCGGATCCAAAAGACCTGCTTTAACCGCATCATTTGCATTGTCAAAGTAATCGAATGTTGCATTAAATGGCAAACCAGTGCTCATCCATAAAAACATGCCAGTGCCGAGTCGATTGCCCGATGTCCAAAAATCGTATTTACTATAACCAGCATTTTGTAAATACTGGCTCATCGATTCAACTTTTTCTTTTGTTTCAAATGATGCCAATTGCAAGCCCAACGATCGACAATATTGATATGCCAAAAAGTAATTCAATTCCGGTGAATATGGATTCATTCGGCTGACAAAATACTGAACACCATCCAATTGTATTGTGGTGATTCGTTGACCTTTTGCCGGAAAAATGATAAAACATATAAATTGAAGAGAAGTTAGCATATAAACATTTCGGTTAACATGTGGGTTATTTGTTTATTTGTTTTAACATGTGGGTGGGTGATATGATAGTAATATATGAAATATAGTATATTTTCTGTTTTCTTCTAGTACTAATGTTAACTACAATGTAATTTTGATTCTTTCTTTTTTTTCGATTTATCAGTATTAACCGTGCGAATATAATCGCAGTTCACAAATTACAGAATAGAATACAAAAATTAGTCTCAGGGCAATGTGTACTCCGTTATGATAAATCAAAGTATAATTTTAAACATTTTTCTCTCATTACCTTTTCTAAAAATAAAATAAAAACTTTGCTCAAAATAATTTTGATTTTGATCGAACACTAGTATTCGCCATGAAGTTAAAATCTTAAATAAAAACCACGGAAGAACACAAAGATCACTAGCAATATGTGATTGGTAATTATTCGATCCCTAATTGAATGTGCACACAAAATATCATCCGCGACTTTTAATAGTCTGCTCTCTCTGTGTGTGTGTTTGGTTGTGAATGTTTGATTTTTTCAACGATCTCGTTTTCTTTGTGCTGCGAATGATCGCAAGAACTTGAACACACATAAACATTTATACGTCTTTGTCCTATGCCCAATTAGCGAAGAATTGATGCTGCCGCCTCTCGCATTCAAAGAGGAGAGATGTCGAGACAGAAAGTGAACACAAAATGCCAAACATACGCACAATTCCTTGTGCAGTGTATGTATGTGTGTTTTTTTTCGTTGTTGTTCATCTTCGTTTCGTGTAAATATGCATAGAAATCAACTACCTTGTGCAATTATTATATGTTTTTCAATTGGGATGCCATCATGCATACACATTCAACGGTCGTATCACAAGAGCAACGAAACGAGTGAAAAGAAAACCGACAGCAGAATACGAACGATTCGAGAGAGTAAAGAGTTGGTGATTTTTAGCGGTGTAACGAACGATGAAAAGATTATGCATACATAAAAAGTCTAAGAGAACATTGATAACCATGTTAATAATGTGAAATAGAAAGACTTGCAAAGCATGAGGAAAAGTTCATGCAACAAATGAGTAAAGTAGAAATACAACAGCACAAAAAAAATCTTGCAAAGTGCGTAGAAGAAGATGAATAAAATGCTCTCGTCCGCAATTATTTTGTATTTTATCATCAGACTGTTGCATTCGCAAACAGAAACCCAGCATATTGTAGACAATTTTAAAACGGAATAAATTGGACTAGTTGTTGGACCACACGATATATAGTTCAATCGGGTGTTACAGACCGTGAAAGACAACGAACAAAAAGTGCGAGAAGTAAAAAATCAAATAATGGTATTGTATTTTTTTTAATTCCATTTCCAATCGATAATGCATAATTATAGGTCCTTCCAGGTGTGAAAAGCATATTTCTATTGCATTTTATCTACAGGGAAAATTATGCAAATAATTTTTTTTTCAAATTAACACGAATAGTTGTGCGGCTTAAATGAACCTAACAATCATTGCAAAAGTGAATATATCAAGCGATGATACAATAAAATGCAATGCCCTTTATGCATAAAGTCATGAAGAATATTGATAACCATGTTAATGAATGTGAAATCCAAGAATCCAAGAATAATGAATAAGGAATCAAAGGCCATAGAGGAAAAGGAAACGCGATTGTAAGGTGCGTAGAAAACATACTCTCTTGCCTACAATTATTTTGTTGTTTATCGGTTGTAGCGTTTACAACGAAGCCTATCACATTTTTTCCGTTTTATTCTGTGTTCTTGTCATTCTTGTAGTTGCTGCTGTCTTTTTTGTGCTTTAGCCGGCTTTTTCCAGTGTCTCTATTTTATTGGTGAGCAATGTGTGTACACATATTTGTGGAGCGTTTTCTTTGTTTGCCAGCACACAAATATCTATTTATATCTGTGTAAGGCCGTAACAAAATATGAGATATACATATTTGTGTACGCTGTTCATGTTCTGATTATTTTTTGCGGAGTTTTCTTTCACTTAATCGCTCGCTAAACTGAATGGCCTTTTCTCTCTTTTGGCATTACATTCGTTTCTTATTCACTCAACATTATTCGCCTTTTATCCATACGATTTATGCCATGAGTTTGACAGCTCATAGTAGCCGTCTGACGGTTGTTGAGTAAAATGATCTTCCAAATGTGATATTTGGTAAAATATACATAAGCAAATGTAATTGGATTAAAAAATATAAATCATTTCAACAAAATTCTTAAAATATTTATAGTTGGTGCGTCTAAAATCTCATGTGAAAGTTAATTTGTAATATGTTTCACACAAAAGCCGTAAGGTGGCGATAATTTTGAAAACTTGTGTAAACAAGTCTACAGACTTCTTATGGTCGCAAAGATCCGGTGATATTACTTTTTATAGAATTCATTCTATTTTATATAATGCGGCTTGAATAATTTTCTCTCCCTCTCTCTCTCTCTCTCTCCTTCTCGTGCCGTCTCAATTTATTTTTAAATTTTGATTTGCTGTGTGTGCATGCTTCTCTTCTTTTGATCTGGATAAATTGCATGCCTCGATGTGTTTGGTGTTGTTTCAAACGTTGCACACACATACACACACATCTCTTTTGCAAAAACGTGCGAGCAACTGACACAGGTGAAATAAAGAGACATCGCAGATGAGAAAGAAGAAGAAAAGAGGCGAAATTAAAACTTTAAGCACAATCACATGCTATATTATTCCGTTTCAGGACTTTGATGTAAGTCTCGATTTTAATTATATCATGGTGAAGCACCGAGAAAGAGGTTTAAGTGCTATATTCCGTTTTTTTATTCACCGGTTCGTTGTGTTTGCAAACAAACAATCGTGCACCAAAAATGTGAGCTCACTAAACGGATAGTTTTTTTGTCTCCGTTGCCTCATTGTGTTCAGTTGGACAGAAACGCAATGAAATGAATATTTTCGTAACAAAAGAGGTTGAAGCGCGATGGCTAGTATGTGTTTTGTCTATTCTGTAGACACTATAGAGCTAAAACGAGAGACAACGTAAAGAAAATAGGCAACCGAGAAAAATTACTATGGTTGAAAGATTAAAATTTATTGCATTCGCGAATGAATGTGCACTCTGCTCACACACAATGAACTGAAATTGTCTGGCTAGTCCCGACAAAATAGTCAACATCAGACGCATGCCATAAAATTAAACTATTCGAAAGATTTTATAATTTTGTCTCTCTTTCGTAATCCACACATATATCCAGAGAATTGTTCACATTACTGTCGATGCGACTCATCTTTATAACTCAACTATGCAGCAGCTTGTTGTTGCCTTTTTATACATCATCTGGCGTCTATGGAATCTTTTCCAAACAAAAGACTCGGTAAGCTCATTTCTCACATTTGACCATGAACATTTCGACATTGTATGAAATCTGCTTTCAATTCGTTCAGTCGGTCTTATGCGTTTTTTTCTACTCTCATACTCTTTCTCTCTATATTTCTTTTTTACTTTTCTTGTTTTTATTACCAACCGTATTAGAAAATAAATTAGTTTGAACCATGGCAATTTTGAAATATGCCAATTGTTAAACATGGTAGATTTGAATTGAAGGTGCCAAACACTATTCTCTTCGTGTCTTTCCTTTCTTCGGTTCATTTGTAGAGATAATCATCACGTTGGGATCAAACACCATTTCAAAGATGATCTCGTTTATGTTCTTTTTGTCGGTGTCTTGATTTGATGGCCGATGAAAATTGCACGATTGTGCGTTTCATAGTTTGTTAGTTGGTAAAATTACAATAGAAGAATCGTAGCATGTATCGATATATTTATGCATGCGGTGATGTAATTTCGACCAGAAAACACTTTGCAAAGATGTGAAAACGAATTGATGTATTGCCATTTATACAAACATTTACTTTCTGTTGCTTGATTCGTTTTTCTTTTTTTTTTCTTTCTTACCGCGAATTAGATGAGTTTCGAGAAACTCCAGAACTCTTGCTTCCATCAGATAATAGTGAACAAGCGAAAAAACGAATGAGAAAAAAGAGAATACACGAAGAACGAAAGGTGTCGGTGGAAAAAAAGAGACTATAGCAATGTGAGTATGTGTATATGTTATTATGGTGTGTTTGCGCGTAATTTAATTTACGAGTCAATGAACTTGAGCTTGTATGAAAGAAAGTGTATACAATATACACAATGGGCGAAGAACAGTGTTGTTCTTTAAATTTTCATTTTTAAAAAACAACTAATAACAAAACATTTATTCAAATGCATGCTTCACACCTACATCATCAATATATTTCAAATATTCTTCAAACTAAATACAAGTATTTATCACATAATTCGTTCTGAATTTGAAGGATTACGGCTTGCTAAAAAAAGAATGATTACATTTTGAAAAAATTAAACCACCTTACATCGAATTGAGACGCATTTATTGAATATATTGCAAGTAGAACATCTGTACATTGAAATTAAATTTCAATACACATTCCGCTGTATTGATGAATATGAAGAAACAAATATGCAGTTTCATATTTGCATGCATATTACTTAAAGTTGTGACGGAAAGTGTTTGTGCAAATTATCGTTCATAAGTATGAGTGATTGGCTTTCGCTTTGACTGGGGCAATCCGATTTTGATCTCAATGTTGTCGGCCCTTTTTTCAGGCCTCAAATGTAACCTGTTGTTGTTTTCTCTCAACAATGTGCCTTGAATATGTTTCAGTTTCATCTGGAATCGCGAGCGAATGCATTTTAACTTTCTGAATTCTTTATTTCACTTGTTTGCCTAAGACGAACACAGAAAACGAACATGTAATCGGAAAGGCATGCGTGTGCATTTTATTTACATATTTTAATTTGTTTATCTATTTGTATAATAAACAGGGAAAAAACACAATTCATCATGCGATGGGCATGCAGTTAGAACACCCATACGTCGCCTTTCCCCATTTTTTAAATATAACAAAGTGTTTCCTCTCTCTCTATGTCTCTTTCTTTTTTTCTTTCTCGATCGCACGAAACACTGTAAAAATAATTCTCCAGACTCAATTATTTTACCGTAGAAGAGAACAATATAATTATAAAGTGCTGAGTGCGGTGAATTCAATTAAAATATCAACCAATAAACTAAAAGATTCACTTTTATTAAACAGTTCCATTTTACATTCCAAATGCACTCTAGCCTATCAACACACAATTCGGATTGTTTGTCTTTTCCTTTCTTTAAAGGTTTTATCTTTCGTTGATGTGTGAACGTTGTATATCGAAAGAATTTCCGCACCTGAAAGATCTTAAACGCGCAACGAATATGACATAGAAATACAATTAACGAACAACCACAGAATTCGTGTGACGTGCATTCAACCAAACACAACAAATAAAAAAAAAAAGAAAACAATTATGCGTTATTCGTGCCTGTCCTGTTGTAGTTAGTTTTTGGTGTGAGTGTCTTTTATATTCTTTTGTAATGCACGCGTCACAACAAATGAATGAGCTGCTCCCGTACAAATTTCTTCTTCTTCTTCTTCAAACTTTTAAAAAACAACATATATGCAAAATGTAAGTGAAATAAAACAAAACGAAGAAAACACCGATAAGTCTCGTTTCGTTTTAAAACGGAAACAATATCCCATTTCCTTTGGCTTTCGTTGTATATGCGCGTCGAGCTATAACTCGTAAATTGGGCGCTGCGACATTACTCCTGTAAAAATAATTCCTGGGCTCTTGGAAATATATCCTGAGAATTTTCCCTAGTAAATATCTCCTAGGAACTATTTCCGAAAATTTTATCGTACCCGCCATGACTCAATGTTTTTGTTGATAATTGTACTTTACTAAATAGCCTGTTTTTAATACACTTATTCATTGTGATCGTCTATGTTGTTATCTTTTATGTGTAGGGACAATTTTTCGGTGGTATAAAAACCGGGAAAGAATGTCATTTCAAATAAACGACAATATTGATAGTGCAGTAATGTGCGAAGGGGGGGTTTACATGCATATGTGTGTGTGTTACGTTTAATCCAAAGTCATAAAAATATGCACGTGCACTATCGAAAAAAGAGAAAAGCGACACAAAATCAAATCTGAAATTGTGGAACAACCCATACTATCTTTCTTACCTGATCGAATGCCCATCACATAACCAAATCATTATCGAAATTATATTCAAATCAAAAATTGAACGTGCTAAGAATTTCAATTATGAGCGAGTGAGAAATTGAAGTCGCATACAAAAGCCATGCATTAATGTGGCATTCTTCTTTTTATTGACTCTTTTTTTTTGTTCACGTTGCGTAAAATATTCGCGTGAGTGCTCACCAAATTCAACGATGGTTTCTTTTTATTCTCTGGTTGAATGAATCATTCGTTCTACACTGTGTATCTCGAAAGAAAAATGTCAAATTCTCAATCGATAGTAAGACGTGCGTATTTTGAATTGGAAACATGCACTAGAACTATTACAATTTCATTTTATTTTATTTTTTCTTCAAATTTCGGAGACAAATGAGAAATCATGATAAGGTGTCATTTAACATGTTTCACTTTAATTTCTGTCTGGAAGGAAATAAAGCAAACCAGTGCCAATGGTGAAATGATGATGTAACAACATACATATAAAATTAAGATTGATTCTCATTGCAGCTTAATATTTGGTAGGTCATCAATCAGAGCATATACTGAGCATAGATATATATCCGGGATATTTTGTGAGTATCCGATATTTATCGCAGCCAGATATTATAATGGAGTGAAAACAATAGAAGTGATTTACATTACTACAATCACTGTAACAATAACTTCTATTGTTTTTACTCTAATTCAAAGTCTGGCTCCAATGAATATCGGATACTGACAAAATATCCAGGATATATATCTATGCTTAATATATGCTCTGTCATCAATAAAATAATCATATTGAACATTTACATCATTCTTTGGTTACACACCATTCCATTATACTGTTATGGGTGTTAGTTGATGGGCATTGTCTTTTGCCACTTTTCATCACTTCCACACATATAAACGCTTTTCGAATTTCGAATCAATTTTGAATGCCATATAAAAAGTTTTCTCTCTCTTCTTACAACTAGATTCCGTTCTGAGGAGCGTTTTAAACATGCAGAAGAGGAAAAAAAACAGCAACAATGGAGACGATTTGTCACCACCGGAAACAGATTGTTAGCATATTTTGCATAAATAGCTGTCATTTTGTGCCCAAATTTTAATGCAATTCACATGCAAGACGAGAGTCGATCATATTGGCTAAAAGCCAATGAATCATGTTTTGAAAAATTCTCATTTTAAATTAATGTAATAAACTAAGATATTTTTTTGCAAGCGAATATATATTGGACAAACAAAACTATAGATATTATTACAAGCGTACACAGAGAAAAAAACGGGTAAATATTTAGTGACTGCGTTAAATCACATGAGATAATATTAGTGCTGATTTTCAGTAGAAAATGTCTCAAACATGTCTCTTGTATTTAACCACAGTTGACTTGAAATTAAGCACATGAGTCATGACGCTAAAAACGTCAAATCGATTTATTCACGAATTCACTTCCTAACTTGTAATTTAAGAATAAGTTTGTAGTTCTCCGTCAAATGTTAATCACCGATCAATAGTACCTTACTCTATAGTTCAGTAATTTTTGGTGTAGGGCGGCGCCACCGTATGTACTTAGAAATTTACATTTAAACTAACGCCATCTAACGTGTTTGATAATTTTTTTCCCCGAAAAAGTGGCACTATAACCCGTCTTTGTCACCGATAATCAACGATTTTTTTAAAATCTTCTTCTACGTTTAATTTGTGGGCTATTTTTTTCTGGACTGAATAATATTTTATGCGACATTTTGACTTTTAACGCAATACAAAATACGGGCCAGAGTGAACATGCACAAGTATTGAATTTTTGAATATATCGATTTGACGTTTATAGTGTCATGTGGTAAATTTTAAGCAGTCACTAAATAATTGCCGTTTTTTTCTCTCTGTGTAAAATCGAAATTAAATTCAAGAAAAGGATTTAATGTAATAAATTCAATATGGTATCAAATACTTTTTCCATATAGCCCAACACTGTAGTTTTTATATATATTAAACATTTGAATTGTTTTTTTTTAGTTAGAATATTCACCAGTATCCTATAAGATGCATCTGGCTTAATTTTCTTAATTGAACCATTTTATGGTATAAAAACACAGCGCAACATTTTGTTTTTGTTGAAATTATTGCAAAATCTTCGAGATTTGTTAGTGACAAAAAAAATGTTTACTAGAGAGTAGAGAGAGAGAGAGAGAGAGAGAGAGAGAGAGAGAACAATGAAAATGATGAATTGAGAGATTTTATATCAACTTTTTTCAAATTCATCTGTTGCTTTGCACCGGTGGGCGCTGGTATCGAAGATTTTTTGTTGAAGATTCAACGAATACGACATCTATTAAAATACATAAAGATTTTTGTTACTAAAGAACACACTGACTCTGATTTTGTGTGTCCGTTTGTATTGCAAATTCTGCACTCAGTCGTCAACCGTAGCTGCTTGTACAAAATTTACAATACACACGCATACACAGAATCGGTGTCAGTACTAATACGTTTGCAATACAGCTATATAGTTCGCTAGAGCTGTGTCAAGACAGCAGTAGTAACGAAAATCTTTATTGTCTTTAATAAGTGGCGTATTGTTGAATTTTCAACAAATATTTCCATACAAAAAGTGCTTCACCAGCGCCCACCGCTTTGCACACTAAGATAAGCAAGAAAAGAGAAACAAATCTTAGGACAAAAACACCTGTATCCTAATACGCACATGTACAAATTAAATAGAAGAATTGTTGTCGTCATTGAGTCAACGAAACATTTTTAATAAATACTCTGTCTAAAAAAGAAGATGTTTTACCATAGTCAAACGACCATTGCAATCATTGTGCGTTCGTTTTGGTTTCATTTTAGTTTCGTCTCTTCTATTTTAATATTTATTTCCTCTTTACAGCATATATTGTAAATAAATACTTATTCGAGCAAATGAAGACACAAAAACGTAACAATGTATAAAAAAAAAATGTTTTACGACCCGCATTTCTATTTTTCGTATTGTGTACGAGTGTGTACATGTTGTCTTTATAATCACCTCGAGAGAAACTCGAAGAAAACAAATTCTGCCCATATTTCTCGGAAGAATTTTCTTACGAACGAGCAAACGAGAGAAAGAGAGAGAGATTGAGAAACACGTTGTGTCTCTCTGAATCTCGCTCCACCGAAAATTCCGTCTGCGGGTCAAGTAGAAGAAAGAAAATATAAAAAAAACAATTAAAAACATTTTACCAACCTGTTGCTAATACACAGAATAAACTCAAAAGGATTACGACTTTCATCTTAAATGGTTTTGGTTTTATGGAAGACAAATATCTATATAAATTCGAACGGCTATTTTGTTGATTCCTCGAATTGTTGCACGAGGAATGTGGTTACGATTTCGTTTTAGTTTTATTTTGTTAAAAAGCAAAAAAAACGAAGATTATCACACACAGAATGTTCCTTTTTTGTTTCAATTTGAGAAAAAAATATTTCTTTTATTAAATAAATCGGATCACATTAATCACAATATTTAAATATTTTTTTTACCCACGCTCAAGTGATTGAAGTAATATTTTTTTAATGAAAATTTTAAAATTTAAAAATTCACTGGATCAAATTCCACAGAAAGGAATTTTGAAATAGAATTATTTTTTGAGTTTTAAAGCACGAATATAAATTCGATTCGATCGATCGAGAGCTGAACTAAGAAAGTACTGACTTTAACAAGTGAAAAACACACAATTGACAGTCGAGGATCGGTGTAGTTTCAAAGTCAAGTTCAACAAATAAAATGCTTCCATTTTATTAGTTATTTTGCTTTAAAAATGCTTTACCCCACCATCACCACCGAGATGGCACGGCCATCCGACACATACACATACGCGGTACACGGCGCCGTGTGATCGCAGAGTGTATATTTCTGTTGTCTTCATCATGATGATGATCATTGTTACCGTCATCACTACTGTCTTCTTCGTGCAAACAGCAACGAACCATTCGTTTATTTTCACCGGTGTGTGCGCGCTTTTTTTCATTCTTTTAATAATCGATGGTGTATGTGTATGTGTGTGTGTGTTTTATTTGACTTTTTTTCCTTAAAAATTTTCTTCTTATACTGCTTCATGCGAACGCATTCTGTCTCGACGCGCATTGTTATCGAATGCCTAGCAGCATATGCTGTTTATTCTCGTTGGTTTTGCTCAACATTTGTTAATGTTTCGCGTAAAACTATCCCTAATAAACCAACATGAAAATATATAATATTCAAATATTCACACATTATACAATGGAAACGGCTGAAATAGAATGAAAGAGGAACACAAAAAGGCACATATTTGCGTTCAAAATCTATTAAATTGAACCCATTTCTTGTTGCGTATGCTGAACTTCCAGGTACATTTTTGGTCCGTTTGAAACGATATTTATTGATAGGTCTACAAATCACACCATATGGCTTTCAACTAAATCTAACTTCATTTTTCTTGAATCCTAACACAAATAAATCTATTAATATTAATTTAAAAATTTTGGTTTATGATTAATGACTTTTAATAAGGTACGATATTTGGTGATCTAAATAGTTTGCTTTTCATTTCTTTTGGAATCTTATGTATTTTTCTTTAATTGGAATGTTATGTGTATTATATCAATATCATTTTATGGCGAGTAAACGATCGTAAAGTGCAAGTCTTTTATTTAAAGTTCTATTTTGAGAATAAATTCATGCCAAATACCGAACGATGAGTAATATGAATCAGAAGTATTATATATCGTTCGCGATTTGAAGTGATGATCGAATAACGATGCGCGCATCGTTTGGAATCGCATATAAAAGTGTGAACATTGGTTGTATTAGTACAACGCTTTTAATCGTTGTATTTCATTGTATCTCTTTCTTTTTCTTTACTCTCTCTCTCTCTCTTTCCTTCTCTAGAAGTTTTTTGGCAGTCCTTTTGATATACCTAGGCTCGGTTGTTTCTGCATTTATGTGTCTCGATGTAGAAGAGCAAAAAAAAAAATAATCAACATACAAAAACGGTCCGAATATACACAAAACTCACAATGAACCGAAACAGAGAATGAAAAATGAAAAGTGAAAAAGGATCACACAGTTCTGTTGAAGCAGCAACATCAGCAGCACCGACAATCGCCTCATCATCATCGTCATCATCATCGACATCATCGAGAGTTGTCGTTCGTTACCTAACGAATTGGGAATAAACGATTCTTCTTCCAGTTCTTTTTCCCCGTTTATATTATCGTCGACGCAAACACGAACAGCACAGATTAAATTATAGACAGCGTAGTCAAACAACGTTGTTGTTTTTGTTTCTCTATGCTGTTGTTCATTTTCTCTTAAAACATGCACGATCATCGTAAATACCAAAACGAACATATGCGATACCTGCTTCAAATACACACCTATATGTACACACCGGCGATCGAATGATCCTTTATCACATATTAAGTGCGACAGAGTTCGATAAAGAGAGTGAGTGAATAGAACATATCATTGTGCAAAAAAAAAAGAAGTAACAAAAAAATGCACACATACACATCAACTCCACGTATGTGGAAAACAAAGAAAAAGGCCCCAATAAAAATGGCAACAACAAGAACTGTTGTAATAAAAATAGCAGAAGAATTACAAAATATGCGCTAAAGAATTGTCTTTTGTTCATTTGGTTTATCGTACATTCAAACATTGAATATATCCCATTCGGGTTTCTCTCTATCTCTAAATTTTTCGCATTCTCTTACTTTTATTGGTGAATCTTTTAATTGAATTCGCCACTTTTATTATTATTTTTGTTTTTCTCTTCTCTATTTAAAATCCAACGCTTGAATTCGATAAGTTTTTCATAGGCTTTTTTGTTGAATATGTGTATGTCTAAAATTGTTTTTCATTTCGTTTTGAAGGTTGGACTGGCTTTTGCGCAATTTCATTGGATTCTTCACGCTTATTTCGTGTATTTTTTTTGTAAAAGCCACAATCACTTTCAATTTTCCTCGCCAATACATACACAGACATCAATTCCAAGTGATATTTGAATGTAATAATTGTTATTTACTACGCTTAATTGACAGAAGATTCTGTTTTTCTTTGTTCTCCAGATTAAAATGTTTTGTAGTCTTGCGATAAGTTTCTTACTGATTGGATATAAAACGAATGCTATACGAGAGATGAATAAAAAATACAAAAAATATTTTCGCTTCCAAAATGAAGTGTCAAGTAGAAAAAACACTTTTTTTTCTCAAATTTGTTGAGCGAATTTCATGAAAAAGTCGCCATCCGTTTTATTTTACGCGCCTCATGCTGGTATTTTTTAGGCATAGAAAATACTCTAAATAACAGCAGATGAGCAGACCCACACATTCAATACAACATCAGAATTTTGACGGAATTCTAATTGGATTCGGTTCGTAATAATATTGCGATGTTCGTGCGTTGTGTCTGAAAAACTTCCAGGTGAATACAGTATTTTGGTTAAGAATACGCAACTCAGTTTTGACATGTGTGATCGTTCTCTCACTCACACAATCTCTGTATAAAAAAAAGAGTCATCATTGTGCATGCCGTGAATTTCATCATTTCTCAGTGTTCATTTCATTGTTTCATTTAAACGCACGCATATAATAAATACAATAACCTGCGGGGACGTTCTCATCGTTTTTCTTCGTAGTGTTTGGTACAGTGTACAGGTACACACAATTTTATTGCACTTGAACTTGATCCGAATATGTCTGGCATAAAAATGGCAGATATATGCATTCCCGCCGCGCCAGATGATCTCTTTTTTTCTCGTATCTCGTCTTGTCATTACCGCGCAGGAATATAATTTTGCAAGCAAATGGATAACAACAATAGAAAAATGAAAAAAAAACCGAATAACACTCTCTGTGTCTCTAGTTCTTCCTACTGAGACAAAAGTTTTAGCAACGAAGAATTTCACAGTATGTGTGTAGTGCAAGATGGTTAAATTTTTAAAGACGATTCATTTAAGTGGAATGACATGCCAATGAATTGATTCACATATCGATGTATTTGCTGCATAGTCTGCTAGCACTATACATATCGTACAGTCCAGTATGCGTTTGAATCGATTTAATAATTATTGTTGTTGCAAAGCGTATGATTGCATCATGTGTGCAATTTCGCATAAATATAAATGTTGTAATGAAAAGAGGCCAAGATATGTGCGATCATAAATTTATTGACAGTTTGTAAAATACGATACCCCAGATGAAAATCGCTTATATTCATAAATCGCTTGAAGAAGAGTTTTGTGATGGTGGTGGCTAACGAAGCGAAATTATACCGATTTAGGTACCCATGAAATCAATGCGATAAAAAAATGTTTATCTCTCATTGGATTGATAGAGACGGTGGTGGTGGTGGTAAATAAGAACTATAATAGCCCCAACTATTGCACCAATATCGACATATTATCTTAAATTCTAGAATTAAGTTTCTCTATCGCATAGCCTTTCGTTCTTATATACCCGTGTACAAAAAAAGTGACTGACTATTTTGGGACAAACTGACTGACTATTGACTGTGAAAACAAGCAACCTTACTTAAATTTAGTTAACTTCAATCAATTAAAGTAAGCTATGGTCCAAAATGATGAATCTTTCAGTGCAACATGCTATAGGGTGAAGTAAACACCCAATTTTTGACACCCTTTGGAATTTTTTCGTAACTTATTTTGTCGTTTAAACTTTTATCGTTTTGGTTCAAATTCGGATGTGCTATAACCATAAGAATCACCAAAAATGAATTTTTGCTTGGCCAACCCGGTTTTCGGTACTTGATGACAATTTTGAAGGGTTTGAGCATTTATAAATTAGAAATACAACCGTACATTTAGCTTTCTCTAGAATCTTTATATTCATACTAAGTCCATGAAACACGATACATGGTTCGAAGAGAGATTGGTTCATCTTTAGACACACGCAGAATTTGTTTTGAACTTAGCTGTCCAAAATCAATTGAGATTGCGAATGAATATAATTATAATATGACGGCCTAAGAAGAAAACAATAACATACAGAATATTCTGCAAAAAGACGAATACAAATTTATGTGAGCAAAAACCAAATATACAAACAGACAGCGCAAAGGTAAAACAGCCTACTTACATAAGAAACACATGTAAGTAGGCTGTTTTACTTTTGCGCTGTCTGTATATTTGGTTTTTGCTCACATAAATTTGTATTC
>NW_022203155.1:0-2495 GCF_009176525.2 Contarinia nasturtii | reverse complement strand
AACTTCATCGAAATGAGACGATCGGATTCATTTGAATGGAATCATCACTATTAAATACACTCGTTTAAAGCCAATACGACTTTTACTACCCGTATAAGAAGAATTCACGCTTCGTGTACACTCGGCACATCTTCACTGCTTAGGCGAATATCAGCAGTAGAATTCACTGCGACATGGTCAAAAAACATCAAGTAGCCATATGTAAATGTTTCATTCTCTTTTGTGCGAACTTTCTTTGACTGCAGTCACAGTGTATGGCTGTGAGCAAACACATGCATTAGAGCATTAGATGCACGACATTTCGCAGTGAACTCAACGTAAATAACGTATATTCCGTAAAGCAGCGATGATGTGCCGAATATACACGAAGCGTGAATTGTTCTAATACGCGTTACTGAAGTCTTTAAACGAGCAATATTTTGAAAACAACATTTTTTATTCAAATCATCAATCAGTTCAATATTCCATTTGAATTTAAAATCCTTACACATTTATTATTTTAAAAAAAAGTATAGTCTTTGTAATTGCATTACAATTTGTATATTTCACTATAAAAAAGTGCTGGAAAATTGATTGAATTATAATCTGATTAAATTTTTGAATAAAGAAAAATTCAATCGTAGAAGTCTTCATATGGGTTCTTTTCTTTCAAAATAATGTAATTTGAAGTACACTTTAGTGTGGAATTTGAAACAAATAGTTGGATTGATGTACGATTACATATAACTTATGTTAGGAAATAAAATCCTGGAAAAATATTTCACAGCGGATGGCAGTTCGCGCGAGTGACGAAACCACATTAGTGTGTTGAAAAGTCGAACTCGCTATATATACACGAAATATACTAAATCCAGACCTAGAAGGCCTTTGGCCCTGGTTGATGTATGGTTGAAAAGCCCTTGGGCCATAGATTAAGAAAAAATATCAAAGTTCGAAAATCGCTCCACCTGTGTGGTCAATATGGTCCTTTCTAGAAAAGAGTCAAAATTCAGTTTTATAGCCATAGATTGACACCTGAAACATCGATATTTATTCTAGAGCTCAATGCCTTTCCAACGATACCTCAAACGTCGAAATCGATCAATCTGTTCGAAAAATTTCGGTGACACCAATTTGATCCACATCGAATTGAAACGAGAGGATTCGATGAAATGGAGTCTTAATTTTTAAATATAATCTTTTTGAAAAGGAAACTTTTTTATTCAAATCATCAATCAGATCAATATTCTGCACTTGAATTTAAAATATGTTCAGGTTCATTTTTAAGAAAAAGCAATAGACGTGTCAACTTACGAAGTAAAAAAGTAATAAATTTTTGAATAAAAAGAAATTAATATCCCTATGTCTTTTTCTCTTTCAAAATTTAATTTGAAGTACAGTACATTTCAGTGTTAAATGTGATAAAAATGGTAATTAATGGCCGATTTTTGTTTAAAAAAAATCTGGAAATACATTTTTATTGAGAATCAGAAATAAAGATATACTTGAATTTATTTGGAAAATGTATCCTGTAGTTTTCATTTTAATTATTCACACAGAGTGTGCCATTAGTTTCATAATTTCATAGAAAAACATTTGAAACGAGTAGAAACGATGAACATGGAGAAAACAGGAGGAAATGATAGAAAACGTCAGATTAAAGTGAAACAAGTGTCAAAACCATATCTGTCCGATTGTCAATGTCTCTGTTGATTACTTCGTCTTATAAATTACAAAATATTATTTTTGAGATCTTTGAAAAGGTAAATACAATTTTTGGTCATTCTTTCTTTTTAAGCGTCTATTAAAAGTTTAAATTCTCATAAAAACAAATTCACAAAATACTAATTATCATTTCATTGTTCTATTCTTATGAAGTTTCGCTATGAGTCATCCACAAAAAAATCCGAAATTGTCACACTCAGATAACCAAAATCATAACGAAGAGCCGGTGGCAGGTCCATCAAACGAGGAATCTCCGCCGAAAATATTCAAATTGAACATCGATTGCTTTGACGAGATATTTGAATATTTGAACGTGAAAGACTTGCATTCATTCGGTCTAACATGTAAGCGTTTGAACAAAGTGGCCGGCGAATACTTCAAACAAAATTATTCATCGGCTGATAATATAATGTGGGACAAAGATGGACTTTACATGTGTGATTGGGATAAAGATGACATACAAGACCGTATATTTGGTTTTAATAAGTTCATTCCGTGTATTTCATATTTTCATGACGATTTCAGCCGCTTTACATATACTAAATCTCATATCAATGAGTTTGAGTCAGTTAATAAAATTTATCTAGCGGAAATAGATATTTATAACGAAACAGTTGAACATTTTAAACAACTCTTGCCCCAAGTAGAAATTATACAACACGAATATTGTTCAGTAGATGGTGACTTTTACGATTTGATACTGAAATATTGTAAGAATTTGAGAGAGATTTATGTTCAGAATTGGGATGTCGGTAAACGAATAAATGGTAAACTCAACTGGCTATTACAAA